>NC_044386.1:120397775-120583477 GCF_006542625.1 Nomascus leucogenys
GAAGTCCAAGATTGAGGCCTTGAGGCACAGGCAGATTTGGGATTTGATGAGGGGTCGCTTATCATAGACAGCATTTCTTGCTGTGTCCTTGCGTGGTGGAAGGGGCTGGTGAGCTCTCTTGTGAGTTTCTTTTATGGGGGCCCTGATCCTGTTGATGAGGGTTCTGCCCTCATGTCCCAGTCACCTCCCAAAACATCCACCTCCCAACACCATCACCTTGAGGGGTGGTGATTCAACATATGGATTTGAGGAGACACAAACATTCAGACCACAGCACCCAGGGAGCGCTCTGCCCTCAGCCACACGTACCTGTTCCCGTCATCCTATGGCCACGTTCCCTCAACTGTGTCCTCCACAGGGGAGCCCACCAAGAGCTAGCGACAGTGGCAGCTCCTGATGTCTGGAGCAGGCAGATCAGTGTCAGGATCACCATGCATTGTCCTCACGGAACTGGTGAGCCAGATGCTGGCTTCCAGGTCCACTTGCCCATGTGGACAGCGGATCTGCTCATGCTCTTTGCCCGCTCAGTGCCTGGCTGCGTAGGCATCAGTATTTTAGTGTGCGTGACAAACAGAACAAGAGGAGGCAAAGCATAAAGACAGACACACAGACAAAGACGACTTCCAGGGTGATTGCTGCAGCAAACCGTTTCAACCCAAACAGATGTTTTTTCCTGCTAAGGCCAAATCAGTCTGAAACTGGGATTTTTCAGGGAAAAGCTTGACAAGACCCAGACTCCTTTGGCACTGCCTGGCTTTGTTATCAAACACAGATAAGTGTGGGTGATAAGCGCCTGGTGCCCGAGAGTCTTGGCACAGCAGCCTCACGGGGAGGGAGGCAGTGATGAGTGGTTGAGCTGGCCCCTCCTGGCTGCCTTCTTGTAACAAAGAATGTCCAAGACCCTGCCCCTCGGGCAGTATGAACAAAGCCCTTATCGTTGTTACTGAAATGAGGCATCGCTGATGGTTCCTGGTAAACTTTTAACCAGCCAAATGCAGGGCTGGTGTGCTTCCTAAATTACACACTTGCACAGACCATCCTGCCCAATGACTTAACGTTCATCCCAAGTTAGAGTTCTTACCCCCTTTAGAGCAGCACCAGCCGAGCCACCCCCAGGCTCCGCCAGCATCTTCTGCAGCGTTCTTGCCAATGGGGAGGCATTTCTAAGAATCCTGAAATTGTCTAGCCAGTGGGGTCTGTGTTACTGGCTGGACATAATTCATGCTCTGTGTGATCTGTGCCAATGGGCTGCATCCATGATCTTGGTTTTAATCACAGCCTTTTGAACTAGGGGATGTTCTCCATACTATGACAGTGAAACCTTTAGTCGTGGAATCAAAGACAAGATGCTGCTCAAGACATCTGAACGGCCTAAGTCTGTGGTCATGAGGATACCATTGAACCCCACCCTGTTCTGCACTTGGGTGTTGTCTTAATCAATTCAGGCTGCTCTAGTGAATACTCTAGACTGGGCAGCTTATAAGCAACAGACATTTATTTCTCAATGTTCTAGAGGCTGGAAATCCAACATCCAGGGGCTGGCACAGTTGGGTTCTGGTGAAAGCCCACTTTCATGCTATAGACTGCTGCCACTCTGTGTCCTCACATGGCATAAAGAGAGCTAGTATCCAAGCATGGTGGTGCAGGCCTGTAGTTCCAGCTACTCTGGAGGCTGAGGTGGGAGGATCACTTGAGCCTGAGAGGCGGAGGTTGCAGTGAACCAAGATTGTGCCACTGCACTCCAGCCTGGGAGACAGAATGAGACCATGTCTTAAAAAAAAAAAAAATCATTTTCTTAAGGCCAGGTGTGGTGGCTCATGCCTGTAATCCCAGCACTTTGGGAGGCTGAGGTGGGCGGATCCCTGGAGATCAGGAGTTCCAACACCAGCCCAGCTAACATGGTGAAACTCCATCTGTGCTAAAAATACAAAAACATTAGCTGGGTTTGGTGACAGGTGCCTGTAATCCCAGCTACTCAGGAGGCTAAAGCAGGAGAATCGCTTGAACCTGGGAGGTGGAGGGTGCAGTGAGCCGAGATTGTGCCATTGCACTCCAGCCTGGGCAACAGGGTGAGACTCCATCTCAAAAAAAATAAAAATAAGAGAGCTAGCTAGCTCCCTAGCCTCTTCTTACAAGGCACCAACACATTCATGAGCTCTACCCCCTCTTGACCTAATCACCTCCCAGGGGCTTCACTCCCAAATACTATCATGTTGGTATGAACGGTTCAATGTATGAACTCTAGAAGACACAAATATCCAGTCCATTGCAGATGTGATGGGAGTGACATTGGGGTGCACGCCTTCCTGTTCCCAGATGCCACTCCATCCCCAAGACCAGCCTCAGTCTATCTCCACTGCCTCCACGATTGTCATCATCATTGCAGGGATTGGCTGGCACCTGCACTGCACCTCACATTAACCAAGTAGAGTCACCAGGGTGCGCAGGTGCAGATGGAGGCACCTTTCAGGATGCTCAATGGTGGTTTCTTGCTCCTTGGGAGCCTCACCCTGCCACTGCAGAGACCCTGCCTACCAATTCTTGAAAGCACCATCTCCCGGGTGGCTGCACTCTGGTAACCCGCTGCCTCCAGGCAGGCCACCAGTCTTTACAAAAGAGCCGCCTTTCTGGCAGGTGGCAACAGCACCTGCCTGCACGCACCTCTCCAGGTTAAAACCCTGAGAAGCAACTTGCTTTCTGAAGGAAGTTAAAAAGCCATCTGCTGTTGGTCTAACAGCACTTTCTTCAGACAGATACTGTAAAGATTAACCTCAGCCCACTCTTAAATCGATGCCCACAAAACCCCAAATTATTAGTCGTAGTTAATGAACTTTTATAAAAATCGGGCATTCTTAAATAAGATCACAAATTCAATTCAAATATAGTGCTTATGTCTCGTCGCAGTAATTGTCAAGATGGAATGTTCTGGATTCCTGTGGCATTTGTGAATGTGTAAAGCAAGAAAAAAATGGTTAAGGAAAATAATAGTAATTGTAATGTTAAAACCTCAGGGGCCTAATGAGTGGAAAGTCTGTATCTATTCATTGATAATAATGGTCTAATTACAACGGATTAAACATACAAATCACCCACATTTTATGCGAGACAGCACTCACAGAAAT
Source organism: Nomascus leucogenys (assembly GCF_006542625.1). Classification (NCBI taxonomy): domain Eukaryota; kingdom Metazoa; phylum Chordata; class Mammalia; order Primates; family Hylobatidae; genus Nomascus; species Nomascus leucogenys. The sequence continues at coordinate 120,400,898 of NC_044386.1, forward strand.
ATTGCCGCGGTTTGCCTACTGGCGTTTCCCTCTCTTTCCCCTTCAGCTATAAATTGTGCTATTTTGGGGTGGCAGATGGCATTCTGGGAAATGTGGAGGAACATAGTAACTAGTTGGTAGGGGATGAGAGGCTTCAAAATGGCATTTTGAGTAGATTTCACTATGCTCCAAATAGGCTGATTCAAACCATAACATGAAACCTGGAAATACTATTTTATTCTGTTTTTATGAGGACTGAATTAAGTTTCATTTCAGTGAGTCACAAATTACTTAACATGCTGAAATTAACAGCACTCATAAAATTGGGAGGGAATTGGGGGAAGTAACACAAACATCGTATATTTTTCAGCAAGCCCCTATAAATCAAGAGTCCCATCATTAATGATTCCTACTGTTGGCCTCCAGAAGGAAAGACACCGGGGTAATAAGTCTCTGATACACAACTGCATCTGGAGGTGCTGACATGCAATGAGTGAGTCCAGCTGACACGGCTTTGCCCGTTGGACGGTGGACAGACCCAAATGTACCTGAGACCCAGCTATGCTTGCCTTACTGGTTTGTGCACACTTGTAGCCAACATTCTCCAATTCAGTTCCTACTTCCTTGGTACCATAATTTGTATACTTACCCTGGGCTTGATGAATACCAAGCCCAAACATCTTCAGGACCTGTGACCTTCTTCAGTGGAGGAAGTGCGTCTGATTAACCCGTGCTTCCCTATACACTGGCCCAGAGGAAAGCCTTTGATTGCATATTGAAAGAAGGGGCCAGGTGCAGTGGCTCACGCCTGTAATCCCAACACTTTGGGAGGGCAAGATAGGCGGATTACCTGAGGTCAGGAGTTCGAGACCAGCCTGGCCAATATGGTGAAACCCCGTCTCTACCAAAAATACAAAAATTAGCCGGGCACGGCAGTGCATGCCCATAATTCCAGCTAAGGAGGCTGAGGCAGGAGAATTGCTTGAACCTGGGCAGTGGAGGTTACAGTGAGCCAAGACCACGCCACTGCACTCTAGCCTGGGCGACAGAGAGAGACTCCATCTCAAAAAAGGAAAAAAAAAAAAAAGAGTGGCTGGATGGATGGATTATGTGTTCTTAGGATTTCAGTGGTTCTGGAATCTGGAGCCCATTTCAATGGATCACTTCCATTGCCAATAATCTATTGGCCTCCTATTTCGTGTCCAAAGATCATCTATGAGGCAGGTAGAATTACTGGGGAAATTTAGGAGAATTCAAAGAGACCCTGGTCTCAGAGGACCCCCAGGTAAAGCAGAGGTAACAAGCCTGCGTGCCTGGCACTTAAGCCTGGGTTTGCATCTTCACGATGCTCGCCACATGCTGCCTGTCCCTGCAGCATGACCCTGCAGCTGGCATCTCTAACGTGTGTTACTGTGGGTGCCAAACCTTTATGGATAGCAGTGCCTGAAACCCAAAGGTCATTCCCTTTTTTCTGATTAACCTCCCATGACAACTTCTGGTTGAAGCCAGCAGACCAAGCCACATGTTCCTGCCTCTTCCATGTGAGACTCCACTAAAGCAGCACAAACAGTGAAGGGAAGCAGGAGCCTCCAGGTGAAAGATGCCAACTCTTTCTGGACGACAGAAGTGGATGGAAGTGTCATGCAGGAACAAAGCAGCAGAGGCCAGAGCTGGAAGAAGTGCAGAATCGCAACTGAAAAGACAGCCCAAACCAAGAGTTGTGGGCTTGAGAATGGAGGGTCGGAAGTGAAGAGTGGGCTGAAAACAAAGAAGTCCGAGGGTGCATCGCCATGCTGACGGTGTCTGACCCCACACTCAGAGCTTGACGGGCTGTCAGGTAAAATGTTAGGGAGCTGCTTTCCAGGGTCATGGAACGAACTGTTTGAGGAAACCCAGAGCAGGCAGGGAGGCCTCTGTGCTGAGGACAGCGCCCAGCCTTCTGAGCTGAGGTTAGAGGTCAATTTGCCTCCCACTAGTCACGAAAGGAAACCTACCATGCAGCAGTGCCCGGCTTCGAATACAGATCTCCTTCGGTCGGCCTTCCTGTTGCTCGTTCTCAAATACGAGTGGGCAACCAGACATCATCTGCTATTTGAAGAAAACCAGCAGCGTGAAGGAGAAAGACCAAGAAAAACAGAAAAAACTGACTCTGGCAGAAAATTGAGATAATTATGGAATTCTCCGTGCAGCCAAACTATCAAGCAAGCATGCAGGGAAATTAATTTTGAGACACGGAAGAACTCAGAAATTCTATTTTCCACGCATCCGTTCTGCAGAAGTTACATGTAGTTTAGCAAAACAAGAATGAAATCAAGAAAGAGGAAGATGGGCACTACAGGCCCTGGCGGCACTCACCCAGAAACCCAGCAAATCCTGGAGTCACGGCTGCGCGACTGGCCTAAAATCTGCACTCGCTTAGAAGTCATTCAAGAAGTCAGTGGCCGGCCTCCAACCGAAGAGATAGGATGAGGCAGTAGTTGGAAGATAGCTAATAAGCTGAAGAAAGCAAATACCGCTTATTCCAGCCAGAAAAAACAAGTACCATCAAAACTTGTACAAGGAAGTCCCAATTCAAATATGAGAAAACTAAACTCCCCAGCTTGATAAGAGGTCATCATTTGTACGCACTTACTGAACACACATGTGCTTAACACCACACCAGCCACTGTGTGTGTCAGGGGATGGGGGAAGGCCAAGAATACAAAGAATTCTCAGACGCAGTCCTGTATGTGCTTGTGTTCCGTTAGGGAGATGACACATATTCACTTGGAAACCGAATGACCAGAGGTGAAGGCATGATTTAACAACCAAGAAGAGGTTCCGCTTAGACATAGCAGAAAGCACATAGGGTAGAATTGTGTTTATTCCTGCAGCAGGTATTTGTTGATAACGTTCCGAGTGCTGCACACCATACTGCGTGCTGGGCTTTCGTTAGGGAGCAGGACCAAGAGGATCCCTGTCCCTGTCCAACATACAGACAGGCCATGTCGACTCACAAACATGATCATTCCGGAGATCGGTATGTATGAAGAAGAAAGGAAAATGGTGCCATAGAGAGACCCAGCTGGGGACTGTGGCTGAGGAGGACAGTGAGCAGGTGGCATGGCACTTCTCTTAGGGGAGACAGCCCTTGAGGAAGAGCCAGCCTGGCGAGAGTTGGGGGCAGAGAGCTCCAAGCAGAGGGAAGCAAGAGGGAGACGGGTGCATTCCAGCAACAGAGGAGGGCGGGGGCTGGCACAAAGGAGCCAGGGCCCAGGCAGAATGGATGCAGAGGAGTGAAGCGATCTTGGCTATGGATAACTGATTCAAGTAGATCCCAGGAAATGAGTTAAGAGGCTATTCTGGCTGCCCACCTGGCTGAGGGGTCATTGGCGGGGAGGGCTTGCAAGAGTGGGCTGGAGGGGGTTGGATTCACTGTGCATCTGGCGGGGGAAGAAGGGAGGCTGAGTTGGTGAGCAGCTGGGATGAGATCATGGAGGGTCTTAAATTCATATGTGTGGACATTTCTGATAGGCAGTGGGGAACTGTGGCCACAGATCTTATCTCTCTTTTCGTGTGGAGATTAGTCTGGCAGCCGGCAGGAGAAAAGTGCTCCCGTAGTTCATGTCCTAATTAAGGAGGGTGTAAACTAGGGAGTGGAGGAGAACATGGAGGAGAAGTAGGCAATAGAGGTTTTCAGGGCACAGAAAACCCAAGCTCACCAACGAACTGGGTACATCCCAAAATAGAAGAGTCAGAAATGGCTTGGAGGTTTCAGGCTAGGATGCCTGTCTCTCAGTTCCAAGACAGTGGTAGGGGGTGTCCAACTAGAATTAAGTCAGGCAGCTTTGGAGGCGAAGTTGTCGCATTGAAAGTCTGGAGAGGTTGCTCAGCAGACTCTTAGTAGTGAGAGCCAGGCTGGAGTGAGGGAGAAGTGGGCTTAAGAGCTCTTCGCATGAGGGTGATGGCTGAAATAAGGAGAAGGTGAAATTACCAAGAAAATGAAAAATTAGAAGGAGCAGGGAGTCCCGGGGGAGCTACCCACTTTCGGGGAGTCGAAGAAGCAAGAGGAGGGAGGTGGGAGGAGAATCAGACAGGAGCCATCCTTGGCGTCTGGGACATCTTTAGGGTGTCTGCTTGTCTCCACACTGGCGCCTCCCTCCATCTTACATGTCTTTATTCCCAGGTTAGGCACTTACCAGGCACCATGGATGAATAAATACATGTACAGCAAAGACAGGGTGGGTGTTATGGCGGATGCTGTAGAGCAAGAGATGAAAGATGAGGCTGGAGACATGTCCGCTAGGTGTGATGACCAAGAGGCTGTTGTTACTGGTTACCTTCAACGGGGCAAAGTTCCAGGGTGGAATCCAGGACTCAGCTAAAGATGGACATTTCCCACTGTCCACGGCCCATCCTGTGCCCTCCTCAGCACATGGCTGTGGGCACTAAAGCTTTTCCAAGCACTTTTTGCATGTTTCATAGGAGCTGTCTTGACTAATAAAGAACCTGTGCTTTTCCCCCCGTTCCATCCCATCTCCTACCATCCCATGCCTTTAATTATGCCGTGGGGCATTGTTTCCTTGGCCCTTTGGTGTCACGCACACCCTGACTTAGCCAGAGGCACAGGGCGCGACCAGCAAATGCCGGCCAGGAACTTGTCCTGCATTGAAAGCTGAGAAATGGGTGATGAAGATTCCTAGGAAAGTAACTAAGGATCACCAGGATAACATGGGAAGACTTCAGAGAGTTTATTGCCTGGAGTTTCCTCAGGCTTGTTCATCTTGTTATCTTGGAACACCAAGCCTCATACATACAATCATCAAAGCTCCCCTAATATTCAGAATTAATGACTTCAGTTGTGTCCCGTGACAGCTTCCATTTGAAAACCATCCCAGTTTCTGCCAAGATTATAAGTTGCTTGCACTGACTGAAACAATGGAAGAAAATGCCCCCGTTGGCAGATTTTGTGGCTGTCACCCATCAGCATTTAGACTCACTGCTGTTCAGACACGGCCATCCCTGCATTCCCTGCCTCCAGATGCAGACTGAGGTGCAGGACGAGGAACCAGGCCTGAAGCCAGAGACTCACTCCTACCAAGCAAGGGTGTGGTTTGAATATTATAGGAAGCCAGTGTAGGGAAGGTCTACAGCAGAGAGTACCTGAGATGAGAAAGCCCAGGTGGGACTGGAACAGGTGCCAGGAAAGAGGCCAGTGGGAGAGACCAGCTCTGTGGGCATTGGCCCTGTGGCCCTACCAGAAGCAAGTCTGGAGACCATGCACTGGAGCTCTGAAGTGAAACAAAGCAGCAGACACGTGGTCTCACAGATTTGGTCTTGGCGTTTGCTAAACACTGCAGGGGGACATTTTCTGATCGTGGCTACTCTTTATTCTTAGTCCCTATAATTTTGTTTTGAGACGGACTCTTGCTCTGTTGCCCAGGCTGGAGTGCAGTGGCGCAATCTCAGCTCACTGCAACCTCTGCCTTCCGGGTTCAAGCTACTCTCCTGCCTCAGCCTCCAGAGTAGCTGGGACTACAGGTGCATGTCACCATGCCTAGCTAATTTTCGTATTTTTAGTAGAGACTGGGTTTCACCACGTTGGCCAAGCTGGTGTTGAACTCCTGACCTCATGATCCACCCACCTCAGCCTCCCAAAGTGCTGGGATTACAGGCGTGAGCCACCGCACCCAGCCAGCCCCTGTAATCTTTATACTGAGCAGCTTGATAGCAGCTGGCCAGCAGTCCACATCGAGAATCTAGGCAGCCCTGCACTGCACTCCAGGCTCACAGTGCCTCATCACAGCTGGCTTCCCTCCAGGTCACTACTGGATGGTCTGCCCTGGCAGAGCATTGTAGTTGGTTGCCAGTTACCATATGTGTCTCGATATGTTACCTACATCTCCCCAGCCGCCCTCAAGCCTGCTGTTATCCATTTGCTCCTTGCTGTCCTCTGGCCACTAAAACCTTCAGTTTTACCCTTTACCTCTTTTTATGCTAACTTTGAACAAGTTTGATCTTTTATTCAAGTTCTGCCCTTTTTCAGATTTCATCATGGTCATTTTTGGACTCAACTTGCTCAGCTTTTAGAACATCTTAAAGTCTGCCCTGGAATCTGTCCAGTTATGCTATCATTTTTGGACAGAAAATAGTAATTTCCCATTAAGTCTTTTTCAAAAAAATAAAAGGCTCCAAGGATGAGACTTGAGGGTTACTAAATATGAAGAGCATTCGCCTGTTCCTTTGAGTAGCATGCCATGGTGCAGCGGTTCGCGTCGCATGGCCCCGGTGAGGCATCTCCTGGGAGCCGATTAGAAATACACATTCTCAGGTGCACCCAGACCTGCTGGGTCAGAACTCTAGGGCTGGGACAGAGCAGTTTGTGTTTTCACAGCCCTCCCCATGAGGCCGATGCACGCTTAAGTTGGAGAACCGCTGCCGTAATGAACAGAGGGTGCTGATGTCTTTGGGGAGTTGTGGGGCCAGGCACTTGCCTCCAGGGATGCACATGCAGCCAGCCTGGCACCCCAGGCACTGTGCTTGCTCCAAGCCCTGCCTGCAGGTGGGAGTGCCTGTGAGGCGGAAGCACGGTGCTGCTTTTCGTGCAGGCATCACGGGAAAGGGCTACATCACCTCCACTAGGATTATCTTGGATCTTGATTTCTGGCTGTAGATTCCTTTGGAGTCTGAAGTGCCAGTATGTAATCTGGGGTGCAGGGCAGTAGGAAAAACCCAGTTCTTGTTCTGGAAGCATTAGCTTTATAGGGGGAAAATGTGGAGGGACATTTAGGCAATCTAGCTAGTAAATAATTACCCAGTGTTTACTATAATATAAATTTAGGTTATTTTAAAGAATACAAAATTCTCACTTTTTTAAAAAAGAAAGAGTCCAAAACCTTTTTCTACTTTTTAGAAAACAGGCTGTGCTTCTCAGGTCCACCTAGGGTAGAAGCAGCCTTTCCTCTGCTCTCAGACGTGCCTTGTTGAAAAGGTATGAGAGATGGGGCTCTTCGTAGACTAGGTCTCCCTACCTGAGAAAAGAGGGGCCCATACCCCCCCCCTGCCTGAATGGGCTGTGGGCATCCCTACCCTGTTAGAAAAGTCTGCGGTTTCCGTTGTATGTTCTGAGACTACTGGTTGTTTCAGCCAAGTTACAGGTGACCCGCACAGCCCAGAGGGGAACCCCCATCATGAAAAATTGTGGCTGCACCTGCTGGTGTGAGGGTTCAGGCTTCACTCCCTCCCCAGGGTCTCTGCCCCCAGGCAGTCAGGGCATCAGGCCTCGTTGTGACCCCCATGGGCACTTGTGCCTTCATGGATCTCCCTCCTCCAGAACAAATACCAAAAAATACACTTTACAACTATGTGCGTATAAAGACATATAATCTAGGTTGGATTCTGTGCATCTTTTTTCTCTCCCGAATTAAAATATTTTCTTGGGCCTCTGAATGGATCAGGGCCCCAGGCCCCATGCCTGCTGCACCTCATGGAAAAGTTAGCCTTTCAGGGCAGCCTCTTTAAAACTCCTCTGAGTCTTAACCACAGAATAATGAGGCCCTCTGGTTCTTTAGAAAATCGGCTGTGATGGCATCATCGGGTCTGCGGCCAAAGAAGACAGATGCGGGGTCTGCAGCGGGGACGGCAAGACCTGCCACTTGGTGAAGGGCGACTTCAGCCACGCCCGGGGGACAGGTGAGTGTCAGCCCATGGGGCTGCTGTGGCTACAGTGTTTTGTGTCCTTTGCCTAAAGCTACTGATTGCAGACTTCCCTACATTTCATATTTAAGGGCTAGATGGTAGTGGATAGGTGACCTGGAACTTCAGTTTCATTTCTGAAAAGAAAGGACATTTTAGCAAGAATGATGCCTTCAAGTTGCTAGCAATGAATAGTTTGCCATAAACGGAAACAGCTCCCCACTTAGCCCGAGGTCCATGAGTCAGTGGTAGCTGCCCTGTGCCAGGAGCTCAGCACTTCCTGGCAGCCCTCCTTCTGATGTGCAGGCAGAGAAGGTGGCAAAGACACTTGCCAAATCATTTTACCTGTCGATGGAAGAGGTTTGCTCTGTGTCTGAATTTTCTGTTAGTAAAAGTAGGATAGCACTTACATTTCTAAAACGTGCGTGAAGCCGTACAGTCTGGAAAGTCTCAGGTGCCACTGCCAGCTGTGACTCCGGAGTACCCGAGCCTCTTGGTCCCCAGGCACAGACATCCCTCAGCACTGTCCGTAGAGAGGGACGCCAGGATTCCGTTGATGGGCCGGCTTCATCTTTCTGCTTGCATGGTTTTTGCAGCTGCAGGCTGCTTTGTCTTACATGGAACATGACTTTCTGATCTCCTGTCCTGGAGGACAATGTTTGGGAAAGCGTCTGTGGTTGACACCTGGTGAGGGGAGCACGAGGCAGGCAAGCCACCTGGAGAGGGAGCTCTGGCAGCCTTAGCGAGGGTCCACTCACCCCCCGTCACCAGGAGAACTTGTGTTGGGAGGAATGAGCTGAGAAACTTATTTTAATTTCCACAACTTGCTTTGCATAGAAGCTTTTCAGTTCATTTTCCCCCGACAAGAGAACAGAAGCACATGTGTGCGTCCCTGCCCCACAGAACAGCCCGGTAAGGTGAGGCATGCTCTCCTCTCCACTTTTCTCTGTGTGGACAGGAAACTTGGTGTGGAGGAAACGTTCCTTCTAGATGCCTATGGGAAAGGCAACCTACTGCACCAACATTTTGTAGGACCCTGTGAAAGCAAAACCGGAGGAAAACGCAAATGCAAAATGAAACTTAAGAGTGAAATTTCAGGTGGATTTTAAAGACAGGTACCTAGTCAGCGAGGCACGGAGCTTAGTGTGAGCACCTGTGCCTGCCACGTGGCTCCTGAAGTCAACAGAGAAAGGAGAGGCAGGAGCAGGTTGGTTTGGGGGGAACTGGCCTCCAGAGCTGCACTGTCCAGTTCAGCAGCCACTGGTCCCTGGAGACGACCCAAACTGCAATTCATTAAAATGAAACCAACTTAAAAGTTTATCTTTCCGTCTCACTGGGCAAATTTTGAGTACTCTGTTGCCGCACACGGCCAGCGGCTCCTGTGTTGGGCAGCACAGGCAGACAATATTCCCAGCATTCCAGAAAGTTCTCCCGGACCACACGGCTCCAGAGCGTTGCCCATGTCTGCTATTCGTTTTGACGTACTTGATGCCATTTTCTCTACTGGTACCCCAGCTCCTGGGCTCCCATGAGAATTTGACCTTGCCTATTGCCGCTGAGTCAACATTTAGGAGCAAAACTCCTGCAGTTGGGGAAGGGTTACTACTTACTGTTGGCTTTTCTTTTTTAACGGAAGCGTTAGAACCCTTTGTTTACTAAATTGAACATTGTACTGAGCTCCCATAGAGAGAACTGACTACAAGTGCGTGATTCTGTAGGAGACAAGTCAGGTACAGCCAGGCCCACCCCCATCCCCAACCCTGGGCAACTCTGTATGTAGAACACTAAGGAAAGTTCTACCACACATCTGACATAGGATCTCACTTCTGAGATAACCCAGATTAAGGTCAAAAGTGGTCTTCCTTTGCCCAGACTCTGATCTGTATGCCAGCCCTTGATTTGGCCTAGGCAGACCCATTCATCTGGCCACAGTAACGTCCTCCTCTCCTGCTCACCCCTTTCCCTTCTCCATCCACTCCAGCCTGGGCCACATCCCTGTCTGGAGTGTGAGGTCAGACCCCTGTGGCCATGACAGTCCCTCATGGAAGGATGGACCATCCTGGAAGCCTCCTTGGGTGGCTGCTCCCACCCTGGCTTGCAGCCTAGCGTGTGTCCTTCCAGCTGCCAAAGCACAGAAGCCTTAGCAAACATTCAGACAAAAATAAGCACACATTTGCCTCACCTACCTGGACTGTCATTCTGAGTGATTGCCAATCGTCACACATTCATTTTAAGGTACACAGCAGTTCTTTGTTTTTTGTTTTTCATATCCTCACAGCTGGAGTCTGTGAACGCAAGCCCACATCAATATGGATTCTATATATTGAAAATCTGCCTTTGCAGATCATCACATTTGCACGTGAATGAGTCACTGGCTGCCTATCTAGTATAGTTTCATTCAACACAAACATGTCATCATGGTCTGACATACTGGAATGCACTTAGACAGAGATACAAATGGTTACCCCCAAGCCCATTCACGCAATGATTATTTATGCAGCATGACTACATTTTAACCACTAGGTATACGGAAATAAGTTATTGTCCCCACCTCAGGTAGAGTCGAGAGAGGGGACCCCCCCACCCCGGGCAAACAGACAGCATCAGCCTATGTGAGCATGAGGTGGAGGCAGCCCAGCAGGCATCTTGTGGGACCCCAAGTTCTGGTGGGGCACCAGACCTAGGCCTCCAAAAGATGAGGGTGGCCCCCAGCACTAAAGGACAAGTAGAAATCAGCTGATAGTGGGGGTAGGGGGAGGACACCTCAGGCTGAAGGGGAAACATATCCTTGCGAGACCCAGCATGGAAATCGTAGAAAGCCCCCAGGTCAAGAGGCATCTCGGTGACGCCAAGTGCAGCTGAGTGGGTGGATTCACCAGGCCTGTCAGTTTAGATAGGAAGCTGACTTTCATCTCTGCTCGCCTCTGAAGAATGAGGGAAGGAGGAATGCCTTATCCCCCTTAAGGGTGAATATCAAAGAGAAACTCCACACCAGAAAGATAAAGCAGAATCAAATGCTGGATTTTTGCCCAATTTTCTGAAGTCTTGACCCCTGCCTGAACTCCTGTGGGTCCTCTTGCCAAAGTTCCTGAGCTAAGAATCCAGGGCAGACCCACACATGGCAAAGTGTCCAGCTCAGCAGAGCCAAATCTCCCTCTCTGTCATGAGAGGTCCCAGTGTGGCACCAGGGGAAGTGGCATCCTGAGTATAGGGCGTTTATCGCCCTCCAGCCTGTTGCTTCCAAACTTTGAACAAATGAGGTCCTCAGCGACTTATCTATGGAAGGAATCAACTCAACTTGGCTATCATACTGCTTTTCTGATGGATGGGCTTCAAAATGCTCGTGCCTTGGGCTGGCTTAAGACAGTTGAGTTATCTGAACCCAGTAATCTGAGAGTTCTTGGTGTGATGCTTTCATTTCATTAAATTGCCATTTTAAAAGTATTATCTTTATTCCACCCTGCTCCTTGGCAGTGAAAAGGTGGCTGGTCAGTCTCCAGGTGACTGGCCCATGGACAGCCAGGACACACCTGGACTGAAGTCCTCACCGAGAACCAGCCAAGGACACCTGTGGGCTTTGGCTCCCTTTGCTCTGTGTTCTCGTGAGAACCTGTTCACATAATCCTTAAAAGAAAGGGTGGCAGCCAGGCGCAGTGGCTTACACTTGTAATCCCAGCACTTTGGGAGGCCGAGGCGGGCGGATCACGAGGTCAGGAGATCGAGACCACAGTGAAACCCCAACTCTACTAAAAATAGCAAAAAAAAAAAAAAAAAAAAAAAAAAAAAAAATTAGCCGGGCGTGGTGGCAGGCGCCTGTAGTCCCAGCTACTCGGGAGGCTGAGGCAGGAGAATGGCGTGAACCCGGGAGGCGGAGCTTGCAGTGAGCCGAGATTGCGCCACTGCACTCCAGCCTGGGCGACAGAGCAAGACTCCGCCTCAAAAAAAAAAAAAAAAAAAAAAAAAAGAAAGGGTGGGGTGAGGATCCCTATTGAATGTGGATAGATCCGTGTGTCACATATTTGTTCAGTAATTACCTCTAGAACCCCTGCCACATGCCAGGTTCCATGCTCTGTCTGGTATGGGATGTGGAATCTCGTGGGGGTGGAAATTGACTGTTACGTGCTGATGGTACAAAATGAGGCTTCTTTACACTGTGATGAAGAATCATAAAATGTGCACATAAACCAATTACAACGTATTTCTTTTTCTCAGTTAAGAATGATCTCTGTACGAAGGTATCCACATGTGTGATGGCAGAGGCTGTTCCCAAGTGTTTCTCATGTAAGATGCTGGATGTTACGTGTCATCCCAGCAGTGACGTGCTTGGTGGGGCTCTTGCCTGGCTCATGCGTCTGAGTGTTTTCTGAATAGAATCAATGGGAATATGTTGTGTGCGAAGCCATGGATAAACGCAGAGGCCATTAAATGCTTATATAAACTGATGCTGAAGACTGTTTACCATAAGAAAAACTATAGGATGAAACCAATTTTAAAGCTATAAAAGACAGAGTCAAATGGAAACATACCCTAGCGTGCTGGGGGTAAGTTTTCTTTCCCCTCAATCACACCTGGTGCTCTGGCAGGAAATACCAAGGCGTGCCAGAGAATTTAGCCTTAGCTGGCACCTTCCTCCATAGAAAAGTTTTCATATTTCAGGACTGGTTTCCCTACAGGCAGAGGGGCATTTGGTAACACCCTTCTGGTCTTCATTGGTCTACACTGACCTCCCATTCTGAGGGTCGAACCAAGGCACAGTCTAGCCTCACGGGTTTCCCAAACAATGAGTTCTTTTCAATTAGACCCAGGAGCAACCTTTAGGGAGAAACATAAGATAGTAATATTCTTGTGAACAACTTTTGTAAGAAGAGAAAAATAACACAAATGCTTCTCCAAATATTTTATGATCTATTTACAAAACAAAAAAAGAACTCTGATTTTGGGGGAAAGAGTCCGAGTACAGGTAGCCGGGGTTTTACCTCTAGTCCATCGTGGTACCTTTTCAGGTACCATGCAATGGTTTTCTTCCAAAGATGGTTAATGCTCCTGAAAACATGAGGAAAAATGAGAGCCCCAAATCCTCTAACAGCAAGTCTACTTGAGAAACTCAGACACAAACGATTTTACAGGGAAATTGCTCATTGCCTAGTAATAGTAACTCTGGAAGATTTGAGACAGTTAAAGGTCAACATCACTTTGAAGTTCCTTCTTACTACTGGTCCTTAGGGCAGAAACGGCATGTTCTCCTGGAACCATGGCAAAGGCACTGGATTTCATCCATGGCTTCCTCATGAAACCAAATCATGTTGCTGTAACTGGATTTCTCCTGCTTGGTGGCTGAAGCTAGAATGAGAAATCGCTCGAAAGATAAAGCCTTCCTACCTTACCTAAAATGTGAATCTGTCTTGTAAATGCTGAGAGTAAATCCTACCTCGTAATTATCCTTCATGCTTCGGCAGTGTGGTGGTATCTGGCGTCCACATCGTGGGGTGTCTGGCCTGAGAGATGCCAAGGTGCTTTGGGGCTTGGTGATGGTACTCTTTCCCTTCTTGGTGGCTCTTCACACCTGCCTCAGGTGGACTTTGAGCTCTGGGTCAGAGCAGGGATTGGAGGACTGTGAGCTCGAGGCAGTTTCCCTGGTTTGTGGACAGAGGGCCTGCCTTTCAGTTCAGGGACTGTCTTTTTCATTGGTTACCCTTTATTTTATTTGTTTGAGACGGAGTCTCACTCTGCCACCCAGGCTGGAGTGCAGTGGCGCGATCTCAGCTCATTGCAAGCTCCGCCTCCCGAGTTCAAGCAATTCCCCCGCCTCAGCCTCCTGAGTAGCTGAGATTACTGGCACGCACCACCACACCTGGCTAATTTTTTGTATTTTTTAGTAGAGATGGGGTTTCACCATGTTGTTCAGGCTAGTCTTGAGCTCCCGACCTCATGATCCACCTGCTTCAACCTCCCAAAGTGCTGGGATTACAGGCGTGAGCCACTGCGCCCAGCTGGTTGCCTTTTTATCATGAACAGAGAAACTTGTCCTAGAACAGTTAGCAGAGCGCATGCATAAGGACTGCCCTGCGTTGAGCGGTCACCTGAGGGTGGGCTCACTTGGGGACCGAGTCCGCCTTGAACTGCTTTGCATCAGCACCTCCACCAGGGGCACATGAGAAAAGACAGAAAACAGATGTCTTTTCACTGTTGCATCTTGTGCCAAGGTTAAGCTTAAAAATAGATGTGGATACCATGTATCAGCTGCAAAGGTACCCTGCTGTGGAATGAGGGAAAGGAATTGATCAGGGCCCAATCAGCTCTGTCAGATTCTGCAGATTGGTGATCCCAATGCCAAGGTTTGTTGGTTGCGAAAGATTCCACACAACAGCAGCTTCCTTCAAGAACAGCTCATCCCCCACAAGCAGATCTTGTTTCCAGGCACGTTTGGTAGTTTGAGTGGAAATTCCTCTGAAAAAGATTCTAATCACTTTGACCCTGAACAACTTTTATCTCAGTTTTTGACATTTACTGCCTTACATGCCTGGAATCCAATCACAGTTGAAACTCCCCAGAAGGAACTGATTTCTCTAAGAGAGCTTTGCTGTAGAATATTTTGTGCCATAATCCTAAAAGCTGGTTTTCGTGTGGCCAGAATTTTTCAGTAGAGAAGGATTCCTAGAGCAAAGACAATTTTTAATCAAAAAACCTTGCCCTCGCTCTAGAGCCACTGGAGGGGAGGGGCCGTGTGCCGGCTGCTCCTGGCAAGCCAGTGCCACTATTCCCAAGTCAGATGTGGTTAGAAAGGGTCCTACTAGATGACCACACAACAGCATGGGGATCAGGGCAGGACAATGAGGCACCAGCTGCCCTCAAACTAGACTTTGTTTGCATTTGTGAAGTCTCTCCAAACATCCTGCAGGACATTTATTTGTAAACATCCGAGACTGGGTCTGTGGTAACGATGCCAAGGCGTTTGCTGTCGAGGCTGAAGGACACTGCTAAACTTTCTGACCGAGAAACTTTCTTTCTGGCTGATTGAACGTGTATGTGGTTGTTTTCTCGTCTTCCCAAGATCACCTGAAAATGAATGAAAAGGAACTTCTTGAAACATTTAGGGAGAACAAGGACATCTCGGGTGGAAGTTCATCTATGGATGGAACGGAATGAATATACTTGGTTGCTGCAATAAACAAGCAAACAAAACTAATGTAAAAGTGCCTTCCAGATCTCAGTGGCTTAACACAAAAGTCTGCTTCCAGCCCCTGCTGCTTGTGCACTGTGGGTCAGCAGGAGGCCCTGCATAGTGAGGTCACTCCTGGAACTAGGCTGGCAGAGACTTTATCTGTTTACACGCTGCCACAGTCACCTTGGCAAGGAAAGGGAGTGTGGCAAACCAGGCCCTGATGTGCTTCAGGCTCCTGCAGGGAAGGGACACACCTCATTTTCACTCACATTTTACTGTTCAAAGTCACGTGGTCACACACGTTTAAGTGGGTGGTGAAATGCATTACTTCCGTATTTCCAGAGAAAGACTTGGAAATATTTGTGGCCAGCACCATAACACAGCAGCTCTAGGAGTTTTCCCACAACACGTTTCCTCTAGGAAACGCCTCTTCATTCTGGTATTTTGGTTGCCAACACAGCAGCAGCTCCCTGCACCCAGCAGAAAGCCAATCCTGAGAGTAAGCAAACCCTGCGCATCCCCACGGGAGACCGCCCAGCTGCGGCCTGGTTCTTGAAGGAGAGTCTCAAACAAAAAAAGGACTATGAAAACCATGCAATAAGGCCAGGCACGGTGGCTCACGCCTGTAATCCCAGCACTTTGGGAGGCCAAGGCGGGTGGATCATGAGGTCAAGAGATGGAGACCATCCTGGCTAACATGGTAAAACCCCATCTCTACTAAAAATACAAAAATTAACTGGGCATTGTGGCACACGTCTGTAGTCCCAGCTCCTCGGGAGGCTGAGGCAGGAGAATCGCTTGAACCCAGGAGACAAAGGTTACAGTGAGCCGAGATTGCACCGCTGCACTCCAGCCTGGGCAACAGAAGCAAGACTCTTGGTCTCAAAGAAAAAAAAAAATGCAATAAAAGCAAAGAAACAACAGATGATAGACTGACAATTTTTGCAACATGTCTAGTAAGTAAAGAGTTTGAGTCCAAAAAATATCAAATTATAGTAATATATGTGACATACATTTTTTAAACTACTGCATCTTAAGAAAAGATGGTAGAAAAATGGGCAAAGCTTAAGAACAAGGCCATTAACTGAAAAGGGAAAACAAATGGCCCATAAGTGTATAGGACACTGAGCCTTATTGGTTCTCAGGGAAATGCAAATTAAACTTATGACAACATCTTTTCACCGAATAGATTAGCGAATATTGAGAAGATTGATCTTGTCAAGTATTTAGAAATCTTTGAATAAACGTTGACTCTCGTGTAGTGTTGGTTGGCTTAAATAGTATTTAAACCAGTGTCAACTAAGCAGTACCTGTGTTTGACTCAATGATGTTCACAGTAGCTGACCTGGTAGGACATTATATTTATGCACAAGAAGACATGTACAAAGCCATTCATAGAAGTATTGTTGCTTTTCTAAGCAGCTTTATAAAGATATAATTCACATGCCATATAATTCACCCATGTAAAGTGTGCGATTCAACGAGTGTTTAGCACATGCACGAGATTCTGCAGCCATGTATTAGGGTTCTCTAGAGGAGATACACACATACACACATATATGTGGGAGCTTATTAAGGAGTGTGTGTGTGTGTGTGTATGTGTGCGTATATATATATAGGGTAGTTTATTAAGTATTAACTACATGATCACAGGGTCCCACAATAGACTGTCCGCAAGCTGAGGAGCAAGGAGAAGCAGTCCCAGTCCCAAAGCTGAAGAACTTGGAGTCTGATGTTCCAGGGCAGGAAGCATCTAGCACAGGAGAAAGATGTAGGCTGGGAGGCTAGGCCCACCTCTCCTTTTCATGTTTTTCTGCCTGCTTTATACTCACTGGCAGCTGATTAGATTGTGCCCACCAGATTAAGAGTGGGTCTGCCTTCCCCAGCCCCCTGACTCAAATGTTAATCTCTTTTGGCAACACCCTCACAGACACACCCAGGATCAATACTTTGTATCCTTTAATCCAATCAAGTTGACACTCAGTATCAACGATCACAAGTCCACGCCTTGTCAACTTGAACCCATACACATCTCCTGAGAACACACATAATCTTCAAATAAAGACAATAATAAGGTCGTAATTACCCCTAACATAATACAGCTATCCTTCATACAACCAGAAATACACCAGTCCCCAACCCAAATACTATTACATAAAGTTAATACTTACATGCTGATAGGAAGTCAATAAATCTTATGTCACGTGATAAAGGAAAAGGAAATAAAATAAAGATACTTTCTTAATACAAGTGTATACATGCACAAACATGTTTTTAGCAAAAGAAGGAGGAAATACTCATGGCAATTACAGTCTTCCTTTCTGCAGCTGGTCACATGGTTGTAGCTGATATAGATAACTACCTTTTTCTACTGCCCGTTCTGTATTCCCTTTGCCTTCAGCAAGCACCTCAGCAGGTCATGGGTTTTTTCTTGGTAGAGTGACCCAAACCTTCATTCCTGAATGGTCTGGGTCATTTGTAGTCCTGCCTGGATTGGGCTGTCATAGTTTCCCATTGACCTTAATCACAGGGCATGGTAATACTAAGAGACGCCCTAATGGATCTCCTGTATTCCATGCATGCTCTTCCTTACCTCCTTTGTGGAATAATAGACTGATTTCATCTTGATAGTCCGGGTCAGTCACCCCAGCCAACACTGTAACTCCCTTCTTGGCCTGTTGACCTAAAGGTGAGAGGAGCCGAAAGTGTCCAGGTGGGTACCAGTCTTCCAGTTTAATGGAATCGTTGTGTCTCCTGGTGGCAGCATTCCTCCCTCTGGAACTGAGATCTCCAGGCCAGCAAAATGTAATGTCGGGGGAACAGGAAGCAAAAATTTTGCTAGGGGATCCCTAGGGGTGATGGTGAGTGGTATCACTTCACTTCCACCCCTTGATTCCTGGACCCATGAATCCTGACTATGGGAGAAACAGTATCATATATTGGACGCTGATTCAGAACATATACGGCCTGCTGGAGAACTTTGCCCCAGTCCTGCAAAGTATTGTCACCGAGCTGGCATTGTAATTGTGACTTCAAAAGGCCATTCCACCGTTCTTTGGGCCTCTTCAGGATGATGGAGAACATGGTAAGACCAGTGAATTCCATGAGCATAAGCCCACGGCTACACTTCTTTAGCTGTAAAGTGAGTGCCTTGGTCGGAGGCAATGCCGTGTGGAATACCGTGTTGGTGGATAAGGCGTTCCGTGACTCCAAGGATGGTAGTCTTGGCAGAAGCATTTCGTGCAGGATAGGCAAACCCATATCCGGAGTAAGTGTCCATTCCAGTGAGGACAAACCACTGCCCTTTCCATGATGGAAAAGGTACAATATAATCAACTTGCCACCAGGTAGCTGGCTGATCACCCCAAGGAATGGTGCCATATCACCACAATCATTCCCAAAAGAAACCCCATAGGTAACAGTCATTCCCCATCTCCCTCTTAAGCCCTAGGCAACCACTCATCTAATGTTTGTATCTACAAATTTGCCTATTCTGGACATTTCGTGTAAATGGAATCATATAATATGTGGTCCTTCCTGACAGGCTTTTTTCCCTCAGCATAGTATTTTCAAGTCATCCATATTGTCGCATACCTCAATGTTTCTTTTTATTTCCAAATACTATTCCATTGTTTGGAGATACCACATTTTATAAATACAGTCATTGGTTGATTGGTATTTGGATTGTTTCCACTTTTTTGGCTATTAGGAATAATGCTGATATGAACTTCAGTGTACAAGTTACCATGTGGACATGTTTTCATTTCCCTTGTGTATATACCTGGGAGTGGAATTGGTGAGTGATAATTCTGTGTTTAACTTTTGGAGTAGCTGCCAAACTTTTCCAAAGTGGCTGCACCACTTTACATTTCTGCTAGCAATGAATGAAGGCTACTGTTTTTCCGTGTTCTCTCCAACTTACTATTTTTTGTTAGAGTCATCCCAGTGGGTACAATGTGGTATGTCCTCATGGTTTTGGTTTACACTTCCTTAATGACTAATTTATCATTAGCATCTTTTTATTTGCTTATCGATCATTCATATATCTTTTTTTGGGGAAGTGCCTGTTAAAATCCTTTGTCCATTTTTAAATTGGACTGTCATTTTCTTGTTGAGCTGCAAGCTTTCTTTACATATTCTGGATGCAGTTCCTTTATCAGACAAATGCTTTGCACAGATTTTCTCCCAGTGTGTGAGTTGGCTTTTCACTCTCTTGATGGTATCTTTTGCAACACAGGTTTTCAGTTTTGATGTAATCCAGTTAAACTATTTTTTCTTTTGTTGCTTGTGCTTTTGCTGCTATGTCTAAGAAACTATTGCCTAATTCAAGGTCACGAAGATTTACCCCTCCGTTTTCTTCCAAGAGGTTTCTAGTTTTAGCTCTGATATTTACATCTGTGATCCATTTTTTAGTTAATTTTTTTGTATGGTCTGAAATAGGAGTACAACTTCATTCTTTTGCATATGGATATCCAGTTGTCCCAACACTGTTGAAGACTGTTCTTTCCCCGATGAATATTCTTGGCATCTTTGTTTAAAAAAATTGTCTTCTGGACTCTCAATTATATTCCATTGTTAGAAACGACTGTCCTTATGCCATTACCTTGCTGTCTTGATTGCTATAGATAGCTAGAAAGTTTTGGAATCAGGAAGTCTGAGTTCTTCAACTTCTTTTGAAATATTATTTTGGCTATTCTGGGTCTATTGCATTTTCATTTGAATTTTAGGAACAGCTTGTCATTTTTGGCCAAAAAAAAAAAAAAGCTGGGATTTTTTTATAGGGATTACATTGAATCTGTAGACCAATTTGTGAAGCAGTCACATTTTTACAATGTCGTCTGATCCAAGAATATAAAATGTCTTTCCATTTATGTAGATATTTGTTAATACCTTTCAGCAATGTGTTGTACTCTTCAGCTTACAACCCTCCAGGTCTTTTTTAATATATTCCTAAGTGTTTGATTCTTTGTGATGCTACTTAAATTGAATTGTTTTTAAATTTCATTTTCCAACTGTTCATTCCTAACATATAGAAATGCAGTTGATTCTTATATATTGGCCTGGTATCCTGCAATCTTACTGAACCTGTCATAATAGGTTTTTTAATGGATTCCTTAGGATTTTCTGTATATAAGATTTTAGCATCTGCAAATAGAGATAATTTTACTTCTTCTTTCCTATCTGTATGCCTTTTATTTCTTTCCCTTGCCTAGTTGCCCTAGATAGAACTCCCAGTACAATGTTGAATGGGAGCAGCAGGACGTCCTTGTCTTGTTCCTTCTCTTAGGGGACAAGCATTTAGTATTTCACCATTAAGTATGCGGTTAGCTGTGGAGTTTTGTAGAGATGCCCTTTATCAGGTTGAGCATGCTCCCTTCTATTCCTAGTTTGTTGAGTATTTTTATCAAGAAGGAGTGTTGAAATTTGTCAAATGCTTTTCCTGCACCTATTGAGATGATCTTGTGGATTTTGCCCGTTATTAACATGGAGGATTATATTGATTGATTTTTTTTTTTTTTTTTTTTTTTGGAGAGGGAGTCTCTCTCTGTTTCCCAGGCTGGAGTGCAGTTGCACAATCTCGGATCACTGCAACCCTTGCCCACCGGGTTCAAGCGATTCTCATGCCTCAACCTCCTGAGTAGCGGGGATTACAGGCACGCACCACCATGCCAGGCTAATTTTTGTTTTTTTTGTTTTTTGTTTCTTTTTTGTGGTAGAGATAGGATTTCACCATGTTGGCCAGGCTGGTTCCGAACTCCTGGCCTCAAGTGATCCACCTGTCCCGGCCTCCCAAACTGCTGGGATTACAGGGGTGAGCCAATGTGCCCAGCCTGATTTTTCCATATGTTGAAACAAGCTTGAATCCTAGCATAAATCATATTTGATCATAGTGTAGAATCCTTTCTATATGTGGCTGGATTGGGCTTGCTAGTATTTTGTGGAGGGGTTTTCTGTGCATATTCGCATATGATATAGTGTTGTTTCTTACAGTGAAAATTTTGAAACAACCTAAATGTCCATTAATAGGCAAGTAGTTATATAAACTTCATAGCGATTTAAGCAAACAAATAAAGTAGAGCTATACATAATAACATACATGACCTCTGAGACATGTTTTTAAAAATTGCAAATGTTGTGTGATATAATACTGAGTTACTCCTAACATAGAATTGAGACAAATGTAAACATGAAAATACTATGCTATGTTTTTGTTTGTGTAGTATTAAACTTCTTACAGTGAGAAAGTATACTCAAGTGTATTTGTGTAAATTCAAAATATATAGTTTTTTAAAAGGAAAATGAGAGTGAACACACTGATATCAATAAACCTGTGTCCTAACAAATTTCACTGTAAACCAAGGAAAGTCCTGTTAGCCTACAGCACTGTCCTGTTTCTCCCTACCACACCTACTGCAAGCAGTCAGTATGATTAGAACTTGTCTCACTTTAAAATTTGAAATAAATTTACCAGTACAGGATCTATACAAGTATCCAGCAATAGGAAAAAGATAAAGGGGACAAGGAAAACAAATAACTTTTTAAAAATCCTGGCAAAATGTTACCAAGGAAAAGATGAAAAATGTGACCCAATGTTACTGCCATAAATTTCAGAAAGTGACCAACAGTAGCCTTGATAAAATAGGAACTCATAGGCCAGGCACGGTGGCTCACGCCTGTAACCCCTGTACTTTGGGAGGCCGGGGTGGGTGGATCACCTGAGGTCGGGAGTTCGAGACCAGCCCGGCCAACATAGTGAAACCCCATCTCTACTAAAAATACAAAAAATAGCTGGGCATGGTGGTGGATGCCTGTAATCCCAGCTACTAAGGAGGCTGAGGTAGGAGAATCGCTTGAACCCGGAAGGCAGAGGTTGCGTTGAGCTGAGATCATGCCACTGCACTCCAGCCTAGGCAACAGAGCAAAACTCTATCTCAAAAACAAAAAAAGGAAAGAAAATAAGAATTCATAGCTAAGATACAAGACCTCAAGGAAGAAACAGTGACGCAATGAAGCAAGAGAGAGAGAGATAAAACGTGACTTAGCAGAACTGAGGACATATGTAGGAGAGGTCAATGAATCCATCACAGAAACCAGGTCTACGTGGAAGCAGACAGAGCAAGTCAGCACTAGGAGAGTGCAGCAGGAAACCTGGAGGACAGGATTGAGAAAAACAGCAGTGGAAAATGGAAATAAACAAAATTCCCAGGATAAAAGAACAAATGAGCACTGCAGAAGACAAAGGAGACAAATGTATATACTTTTATATCCCCCCCAAAAGAAAACCAAGCAAATAGATCAGAAAAAAGATATGTGTACTGATAATATAACCTCGTATCCCTGGAAAAGTTGACACAAAACTATGAATAGCCTAATAGTTATTAGACATTAAAGGTAAGACTCCTTTGAGCATCTCATCTAAATTTTAGAGCACCTAATAATAGGGCAATAACCAGCAGTCCTCAGACTTCTCCACGGTCACCTTTTATGGAGCCACTCTTAAAACAGCCTCAGAGAAAGTAAGTATGACCTCAACATGTTATAGCAGCAAAACTGACATTCAAGGATAAAGACAGTGAACAATTATTTTTTGCTATACAGTATTGTATTTCAGAAAATAGAATTCCCATAAGCCCATCTCAAAGGGAACACATTTGAGACAAGCAAGAATTTATTAGAGAAACTGGCAGAAGAATGCATAACAAACATTAAATTCCTTTTTAGGATGAAAACTAAAACAACTATAGGAATTACCTTAGGGAGTAAAAAGTAAATGTTACAAACTAATACAATGTCAAAATGATATAATAAAAGTTGAAATGGGATGTGAGAAAGTAGAATGCACCATAATTATTTCCTTATTTTGTAATATCAAGGAACTAAATTGCATCTGATAAGTTACACAATAGAAGTATGAATATACAGGCCTATGGAAAAACATTAATAAAACAGAAATAACAACTAGAATTTACTGGTAGGGGACAGGATGAAGAAATCCAACTAAATAGTATACAGCTCCACTGTTTTCTCATTTAATGAACCAAATGGGGGTAGGAAAGTACAAATATGTAAAATAATAGAGAATAGGGAAATAAAGTATAGAGGAAATTAATAAGTCATAGGAGATTACATTGCTCGGTTCTGTAAATAAGTTTAAAACCTGTTTGAAATGAATGATTGAAAAATTTCCCAGTCGTGACTCTATATAAAATCAACACAGACAAGTTATAGAAGCATAGAAATACTCCTAATTAAAGCAAGAATAATACTGATACCAAAACCCAATCCAACAAAGGAAGCATAAGAACAATTACAGAGCATTCTTAGGAATAATTTTGCAAAAGTTCTAAATATAATATTGGCAAACAATTCAGCAGCATATTAAAATTATATGCTGTGCCCAAGTAAGGTTTACTCTGAGATGTGAAGATGGTTTTATATTAGAAAATATATTCATATAGTTATACTGTTAATAGAACAAGGTGTGAGAGCAAGAGGAAACTATGCACTTAGATGCTGAAAAAGCATGCAGTAAAGTTCAACCTTTATTCCTAACAAAACTCTCAATATGAGAATAATGTATATGTCTTTAATATGATTATATTACGAATGAAATATGTTATATATGAGATATTATTACACACTCTATATAACCGTAAGCCCACCTTATATTCAACAGGAAAACACTATAATCATTCTTGTTGTAATAAAAAACAAAACAAAGGTGTACATTCTCTCCAGGAATAGTTTACATTTTTCTGATGGTGCTCACCAATGCATTTAGAAAAGAAAAATAACTATGGTCACACCGCCCCGAATGTGTCTGATCTTGTCTGATCTCAGAAGCTAAGCAAGGTCAGGTCTGGTTAGTACTTGGATGGGTGAGAAAAATAGACGTTTATACCATAAACATTTCAAAAGAGTAAAACTATTACTGTGGTACATATTATTGTGATATGATTATTTATCTCGAAAACCTAAGAGAATTAACCTTGAAAATAGGACAAATTATAAAAGGATTCAGGAAGTTGGGTACAAAATAAATACATAGAAATCAGTTGCTTTTTTTTTATACTTTAAGTTTTAGGGTACATGTGCACAGCATGCAGCTTAGTTACGTATGTATACATGTCTCATGTCGTGTGCTGCAACCATCAACTCGTCATTTAACATTAGGTATGCCTCCTAACGCTATCCCTCCCCCATCCCCCGACCCCACAACAGTCCCCGATGTGTGGTGTTCCCCTTCCTGTGTCCATGTGTTCTCATTGTTCAATTCCCACCTATGAGTGAGAACATGCAGTGTTTGGTTTTTTGTCCTTGCGATAGTTTGCTGAGAATGATGGTTTCCAGCTTCTTCCATGTCCCTACAAAGGACATGAACTCATCATTTTTTATGGCTGCATAGTATTCCATGGTGTATATGTACCACATTTTCTTAATCCAGTCTATCATTGTTGGACATTTGGCTTGGTTCCAAGTCTTTGCTATTGTGAATAGTGCCACAATAAACATCCGTGTGCGTGTGTCTTTATAGCAGCATGATTTATAGTCCTCTGGGTATATACCCAGTAATGGGATGGCTGGGTCAAATGGTATTTCTAGTTCAAGATCCCTGAGGAATCGCCACACTGACTTCCACAATGGTTGAACTAGTTTACAATCCTACCAGCAGTGTAAAAGTGTTCCTATTTCTCCACATCCTCTCCAGCACCTGTTGTTTCCTGACTTTTTAATGATGGCCATTCTAACTGGTGTGAGATGGTATCTCATTGTGGTTTTGATTTGCATTTCTCTGATGGCCAGTGATGATGAGCATTTTTTCATGTGTTTTTTGGCTGCGTAAATGTCTTCTTTTGAGAAGTGTCTGTTCATGTCCTTTGCCCACTTTTTGATGGGGCTGTTTGTTTTTTTGTTGTAGATTTGAGTTCATTGTAGATTCTGGATATTAGCCCTTTGTCAGATGAGTAGATTGCAAAAATTTTCTCCCATTCTGTAGGTTACCTGTTCACTCTGATGGTAGTTTCTTTTGCTTTGCAGAAGTCTTTCAGGTTAATTAGATCCCATTTGTCAATTTTGGCTTTTGTTGCCATTGCTTTTGGTGTTTTAAACATGAAGTCCTTGCCCACACTTATGTCCTAAATGGTATTGCCTAGGTTTTCTTCTAGGGTTTTTATGGTTTTAGGTCTAACATGTAAGTCTTTAATCCATCTTGAATTAATTTTTGTATAACCTATAAGGAAGGGATCCAGTTTCAGCTTTCTACATATGGCTAGCCAGTTTTCCCAGCACCATTTATTAAATAGGGAATCCTTTCCCCATTTCTTGTTTTTGTCAGGTTTGTCAAAGATCAGATGGTTGTAGATATGTGGCATTATTTCTGAGGCCTCTGTTCTGTTCCATTGGTCTATGTCTCTGTTGTGGTACCAGTACCATGCTGTTTTGGTTACTGTAGCCTTGTAATATAGTTTGAAGTCAGGTAGCGTGATGCCTCCAGCTTTGTTCTTTTGGCTTAGGATTGTCTTGGCAATGCGGGCTCTTTGTTGGTTCCATATGAACTTCAAAGTAGTTTTTTCCAATTCTGTGAAGAAAGTCATTGGTAGCTTGATGGGGATGGCATTGAATCTATAAATTACCTTGGGCAGTATGGCCATTTTCATGATATTGATTCTTCCAACCCATGAGCATGGAATGTTCTTCCATTTGTTTGTATCCTCTTTTATTTCGTTGAGCAGTGGTTTGTAGTTCTCCTTGAAGAGGTCCTTCACATCCCTTGTAAGGTCAATTCCTAGGTATTTGATTCTCTTTGAAGCAATTGTGAATGGGAGTTCACTCATGATTTGGCTCTCTGTTTGTCTGTTATTGGTGTATAAGAATGCTTGTGATTTTTGCACATTGATTCTGTATCCTGAGACTTTGCTGAAGTTGCTAATCAGCTTAAGGAGATTTTGGGCTGAGATGATGGGGTTTTCTAGATATACAACCATGTCATCTGCAAACAGGGACAATTTGACTTCCTCTTTTCCTAATTGAATACCCTTTATTTCGTTCTCCTGCCTGATTGCCCTGGCCAGAACTTCCAACATTATGTTGAATAGGAGCGGTGAGAGAGGGCATCCCTGTCTTGTGCCAGTTTTCAAAGGGAATGCTTCCAGTTTTTGCCCATTCAGTATGATATTGGCTATGGGTTTGTCATAGATAGCTCCTATTATTTTGAGATACCTATCAATACCATAAATACCTAATTTATTGAGAGTTTTTAGCATGAAGCATTGTTGAATTTTGTCAAGGGCCTTTTCTGCATCTATTGAGATAATCATATGGTTTTTGTCATTGGTTCTGTTTATATGCTGGATTACATTTATTGATTTGCATATGTTGAACCAGCCTTGCATCCCAGGGATGAAGCCCACTTGATCATGGTGGATAAGCTTTTTGATGTGCTGCTGGATTCAGTTTGCCAGTATTTTATTGAGGATTTTTGCATCGATGTTCATCAGGGATATTGGTCTAAAATTCTCTTTTTTTGTTGTGTCTCTGCCAGGCTTTGGTATCAGGATGATGC
Organism: Nomascus leucogenys; assembly: GCF_006542625.1. Lineage (NCBI taxonomy): Eukaryota > Metazoa > Chordata > Mammalia > Primates > Hylobatidae > Nomascus > Nomascus leucogenys. The sequence continues at coordinate 120,427,276 of NC_044386.1, forward strand.
TGGCCTGATAAAATGAGTTAGGGAGGATTCCCTGTTTTTCTATTGATTGGAATAGTTTCAGAAGGAATGGTACCAGCTCCTTCTTGTACCTCTGGTAGAATTCGGCTGTGAATCCATCTGGTCTTGGACTTTTTTTGGTTGGTAAGCTATTAACTATTGCCTCAATTTCAGAGCCTGTTATTGGTCTATTCAGAGATTCAACTTCTTCCTGGTTTAGCCTTGGGAGGGTGTATGTGTCGAGGAATTTATCCATTTCTTCTAGATTTTCTAGTTTATCTGTGTAGAGGTGTTTATAGTATTCTCTGATGGTAGTGTGTATATCTGTGGGATCGGTGGTGATATCCCCTTAACCTTTTTTTATTGTGTCTATTTGATTCTTCTCTCTTTTCTTCTTTATTAGTCTTGCTAGCAGTGTATCAGTTTTGTTGATCTTTTAAAAAAACCAGCTCCTGGATTGATTTTTTGAAGGGTTTTTTGTCTCTATTTCCTTCAGTTCTGCTCTGATCTTAGTTATTTCTTGCCTTCTGCTAGCTTTTGAATGTGTTTGCTCTTGCTTCTCTAGTTCTTTTAATTGTGATGTTAGGGTGTCAATTTTAGATCTTTCCTGTTTTCTCTTGTGAGCATTTAGTGCTATAAATTTCCCTCTACACACTGCTGTGAATGTGTCCCAGAGATTCTGGTATGTTGTGTCTTTGTTCTCCTTGGTTTCAAGGAACATCTTTATTTCTGCCTTCATTTGGTTATGTACCCAGTAGTCATTCAGGAGCAGGTTGTTCAGTTTCCATGTAGCTGAGCGGTTTTGAGTGAGTGTCTTAATCCTGAGCTCTAGTTTGATTGCGCTGTGGTCTGAGAGACAATTTGTTCTTTTACATTTGCTGAGGACTGCTTTACTTCCAACTAAGTGGTCAATTTTGGAATAAGTGTGGTGTGTTGCTGAGAAGAATGTATATTCTGTTGATTTGGGGTGGAGAGTTCTGTAGATGTCTATTAGGTCCACTTGGTGCAGAGCTGAGTTCAATTCCTGGATATCCTTGTTAACTTTCTGTCTCACTGATCTGTCTAATGTTGACAATGGGGTGTTAAAGTCTCCCATTATTATTGTGTGGGAGTCTAAGTCTCTTTGTAGGTCTCTAAGGACTTGTTTTATGAATCTGGGTGCTCCTGTATTGGGTGCATATATATTTAGGATAGTTAGCTCTTCTTGTTGAATTGATCCCTTTACCATTATGTAATGGCCTTCTTTGTCTCTTTTGATCTTTGTTGGTTTAAAGCCTGTTTTATCAGAGACTAGGATTGCAACCCCTGCCTTTTTTTTGTTTTCCCCTTGCTTGATAGATCTTCCTCCATGCCTTTATTTTGAGCCTATGTGTGTCTCTGCACGAGATGGGTTTCCTGAATACAGCACACTGATGGGTCTTGACTCTTTATCCAATTTGCCAGTCTGTGTTCTTTAATTGGAGCATTTAGGCCATTTACATTTAAGGTTAATACTGTTATGTGTGAATTTGATCCTGTCACTATGATGTTAACTGGTTATTTTGCTCGTTGGTTGATGCAGTTTCTTCCTAGCCTCGACGGTCTTTACAATTTGGCATGTTTTTGCAGTGGCTGGTACCAGTTGTTCCTTTCCATGTTTAGTGCTTCCTTCAGGAGCTCTTTTAGGGCAGGCCTGGTGGTGACAAAATCTCTCAGCATTTGCTTGTCTGTAAAGGATTTTATTTCTCCTTCACTTATGAAGTTTAGTTTGGCTGGATATGAAATTCTGGGTTGAAAATTCTTTTCTTTAAGAATGTTGAATATTGGCCCCCACTCTCTTCTGGCTTGTAGAGTTTCTGCCGAGAGATCCGCCGTTAGTCTGATGGGCTTCCCTTTGTGGGTAACCCGACCTTTCTTTCTGGCTGCCCTTAACATTTTTTTCCTTCATTTCAACTTTGGTGAATCTGACAATTATGTGTCTTGGAGTTGCTCTTCTTGAGGAGTATCTTTGCGGCGTTCCCTGTATTTCCTGAATCTGAATATTGGCCTGCCTTGCTAGATTGGGGAAGTTCTCCTGGATAATATCCTGCAGAGTGTTTTCCACCTTGGTTCCATTCTCCCCATGACTTTCAGGTATACCAATCAGACATAGATTTGGTCTTTTCACATAGTCCCATATTTCTTGGAGGCTTTGTTCGTTTCTTTTTATTCTTTTTTTTCTAAACTTCTCTTCTCGCTTCATTTCATTCATTTCATCTTCCATCACTGTTACCCTTTTATCCAGTTGATTGAATCAGCTACTGAGGCTTCTGCATTCGTCATGTAGTTCTTGTGCCTTGGTTTTTAGCTCCATCAGGTCCTTTAAGGACTTCTGTGCATTGGTTATTCTAGTTAGCCATTCGTTTAATCTTTTTTCAAGGTTTTTAACTTCTTTGCCATGGGTTCGAACTTCCTCCTTTATCTCGGAGTAGTTTGATCATCTGAAGCCTTCTTCTCTCAACTCGTCAAAGTCATTCTCCGTCTAGCTTTGTTCCATTGCTGGTGAGGAGCTGCGTTCCTTTGGAGGAGTAGAGGCACTCTGATTTTTAGAGTTTCCAGTTTTTCTGCTCTGTTTTTTCCCCATGTTTGTGGTTTTTATCTCTTTTTGGTCTTTGACAATGGTGACGTACAGATGGGGTTGTGGTGTGGATGTCCTTTCTGTTTGTTAGTTTTCCTTCCAATAGTCAGCACCCTCAGCTGCAGGTCTGTCGGAGTTTGCTAGAGGTCCACTCCAGACCCTGTTTGCCTGGGTATCAGCAGCGGAGGCTGCAGTACAGCGGATATTGGTGAACAGCAGATGTTGCTGCCTGATCATTTCTCTGGAAGTTTTGTCTCAGAGGGGTACCTGGCCGTGTGAGGTGTCAGTCTGCCCCTACTTGGGGGTGCCTCCCAGTTAGGCTACTCGGGGGTCAGGGACCCACTTGAGGAGGCAGTCTGTCTGTTCTCAGATGTCCAGCTGCGTGCTGGGAGAACCACTACTCTCTTCAAGGCTGTCAGACAGGGACATTGAAGTCTGCAGAGGATTCTGCTGCCTTTTGTTTGGCTATGCCCTGCCCCCAGAGGTGGAGTCTACAGAGGCAGGCAGGCCTCCTTGAGCTGTGGTGGGCTCCACCCAGTTCGAGCTTCCCGACGGCTTTGTTTACCTACTCAAGCGTCTATAATGTTGGGCGCCCCTCCCCCAGCCTGGCTGCCGCCTTGCAGTTTGATCTCAGACTGCTGTGCTAGCAGTGAGCGAGGCCCTGTGGGCATAGGACCCTCCGAGCCAGGCATGGGATATAATCTCCTGGTGTGTCGTTTGCTAAGACCGTTGGAAAAATGCAGTATTAGGGTGGGAGTGACCCGATTTTCCAGGTGCCATCTGTCACCCCATTCTTTGACTAGGAAAGGGAATTCCCTGACCCCTTGCGCTTCCCAGATGACAGGATGCCTCGACCTGCTTCAGCACACGCTCAGTGTGCTGTACCCACTGACCTGCACGCACTGTCCTGCACCCACTTTCCGACACTCCCCAGTGAGATGAACCAAGTACCTCAGTTAGAAATGCAGAAATCACCAGTCTTCTGCATCGCTCACGCTGGGAGCTGTAGACTGGAGCTGTTCCTCTTCAGCCACCTTGGCTTTTTTTTCCAGTTGCATTTTTTGTACAAATTAATAAACGGTTAAAAGATAAAAGGTAGGAAACAATCCAAGGCATTGATCTGATCTGACCTGGGAAGTGCAAAGTAATCCAAGCAGGGTAAATAAAAAATAAAAGATAAAATAAGCACTGCAGAAGACAAAAGAGATAAACATACGTACTCTGATGTTCAAAAGAAAACCCAATAGATCAGAAAAAAAAAAGTGTACTAATAATATAGCTCTCTGTCCCAAGAAAGGTTGACACAAAACTATGAGTAGTCTAATAGTTCTTAGACGTTAAAGGTAAAATGTGACTGGAGAAATCTGACAACTGGTATTTCCCCATTATCCGTGCTTGGAAATGTCATGGTGAAACTGCACAACATCAAAGAGTATTGCTGCAACAGGCCACTCAGAAGGGAACGACACTTAGAATGATGGCTGCCTTCTCAATATCATAAGGGAAGACAGTGGAAAAGTGTATTTCAAGTGTTGAAGGAAAAAATCAATTTAGAATCAAATGCCCAAGGACACCATTTCTCAAAACCAAGAGAATGTCAATGAAGACATTTAGAGATAAACAAAGCCAGAGAGTTTACAACAACCGACAAACCTACGCTAAAGGACCTTCACATGGATTTAAGGAGGAAAAAAAGATATCAGAAGAATGGTCTGATATGGGGAAGAAATGGTGAGAAAAAAATGATAAATGTTTATGTAAAACTAAGCAAACACCACATGTATGGAATAATTTTTTTTTTTTAAATGCTAAGATGTGGATCCATATACCATCTAAGCCATGACAAGCGTGATCACAGTTCAGCTCTGAGGCCTTGGTATGGTTTGGGAGAAAAACAGTTTGATGATTTCAGTAGATGCACAAAAACATTTTATTAACTTTAATACCTCTTCGTGATAAAAGCTGTTAGCACACTAATATTCAAAAAGAGAATGTCCCCACGTATGTTTATTGCAGCACCGTTTCTGATAGCAAAGACTTGGAACCAACCCAAATGCCCATCAATGATAGACTGGATAAAGAAAATGTGGCAGATATACACCATGGAATACTATGCAGCCATAAAAAAAGAGTTCATATCCTTTGCAGGAACATGGATGAAGCTGGAAACCATCATTTTCAGCAAACTAACACAGGAACAGAAAACCAAACACCGCATGTTCTCACTCATAAGTGGGAGTTGAACAGTGAGAATTCATGGACACAGAGAGGGAAATATCACATAGTGGGGCCTGTCGGGGGGTGGGGGAAAAGGGGAGGGAGAGCATTAGGACAAATACCTAAAGCATGCAGGGCTTAAAACCTAGATGATGGGTTGATGGGTGCAGCAAACCACCATGGCACATGTATACCTATGTAACAAACCTGCACGTTCTGCACATGTATCCCAGAACTTAAAGTAAAATTTAAACAAGAGAATGTCCCTAACCTGATAGATTAATTATACCTATCCTATTCTCACAGTAACAGTCTTTTTCAGTGGGAAAACTTTGGAAGCATTCCTATGACATCATGAATTACACAAGGATGCCACAATCTCATTTTGCATACAATGTGGTTTTGTAAGTTGCAACCAGAATAGTGACAGAAGAAATTAAAGGCATAAAGACTAGAAAGGAAGAAACAGAACTGTCATATTAGCAGATGTTAGCTACATAGAAACTCAGCCAAAATATACAAATTATTATAAATAGTTTTAAAAATGTAGTTGGCTCCAGAATGCCTTATATAGCCTATAGATCAAAATATTTTTTACTTGATCCTTTTACAGTTTTTGAACTTTGTACCTTAGACATACATTACCTAGCAAAACTAATTATTTTGAAGTTGTCCCTGGTCTTTTAAAAGTACATATACTAGTCTATTCACTTAAAATGATGTATGTGTGTTTATATGCAGTAAGAGATGTTGAAAAGGCTGGTCACCAAAATATTACTTTCTAGGGGTAATTTTCCCATTGTGATATGGTACAGGTCAATTCTGGTTTTCTGCTGTATGTTGTTTGAACTTTTGTGTACTATTTTTATAATAAAAAGAAAGCCATTTTATTGTGAGAAAATGAATGAATAAATAAATAAACCCTTCATTATAGGTATTTCCACATACTTGAACCTAGAAATCTCTAATTTTTTACAGCTCCACTCATGATTCTGGTGATCACATTGGGAACAACAGGGCTAGGATTTGTAATCTAAGTTGAGATCCTCATCTGAACTGCAGAAACAAACGCCTAATACTCTTGTCTAAATCCCAAATAAAAATCAAACCAAAATTATTACCAGCCTACGTTTCAGAGTCTCACCGTCATGTTAGGCTCACGTATTGGCAGTCTCCCTATTAACCAGGCATTAGCCAGTTACCAGCTTCCGCCCTGGCAGCTTCAGTCATGTCTTCCCTGAGTCTTCACTGCCCACCTGTCATCCTGGCCCCCTACTCTGCTTAAAAACATGCAAGGAAATGGACAAAACTATACAAGTGTGATAGCTGCAGAAATGGCCAAAGACGATGGAAGCAAGAAACAGTACACCGTGTGTTAAGGCAATACTGTAGTTTTGTCATAGGGTAAATTGCTTGGTTTCTGCTGTCATCCCATGGATATTCAGGGAAAGTTCAAAATACAACAAAGAGCAAAAGGCCTTCCAGCAGATGAATCAGACCAGGGCCACTATTCACTGAGGCTCCAGGGAGGTGCCATTCACGTAGAATACCAGGCTGTATTCATTTGCTATGGTTTCCATAACAAAGTGCCACAAACCAGGTGGCATAAGCAACAGAAACTTCCTGTCTTTTGGTTCTGGAGTTGAGAAATCTGAGATCAAGGTGTCAGCAGGGTTGGTTCCTTCTGCAGGTCGTGAAGGAGGATCTGTTCCATGCCTCTTGCCTAACTTCCGGTGGTTTGTTGGCAGTCTGTGGCATTCCTTGGCTGCTTTGTAGAAGCATCACTCATCTCTGCCTTCGTGTTCTCGCGACATTCTCCCTGTGTGCATGTCTGTGTCCAAACTTCCCCTTTTTATAAGGACATCAGCCATTTTGGATTAGGCCCCCCTACTCCACGATGACCTCATCTTAATATGTCTGCAATGGTCACATGCTGATGTTCTGGTTGAGGGGGGTGTGCAGTTAGAGCTTCAACATACATATTTGGGGGAGGGGGACACCACTCAACCTGAAACACGTGCAAATCCTGCTCTCTGGAAATGGGGCCACTGGGAGGTTCTGGCCTTAGGAGAACCTCCTCCTTCTGCACCAGCCCTCCGTTTCTGAAGCCACTGTGGGGGCCTTGGTAGCTAGATTTTGGCCAGGGGTTGCTGCATGGCCTGTGGTGCAGGGTGGAGGTGTGGTTTACCTCTATGTCATTTGTTGCTACAGGTTATATCGAAGCTGCCATCATTCCTGCTGGAGCTCGGAGGATCCGTGTGGTGGAGGATAAACCTGCCCACAGCTTTCTGGGTAAAACAAAAATGACTTGACTCACCGTTTATGTGTTGAGAATCGATTTTGATGATCAGTCTAGTAAATTGGTTCAGTGTCATTCCTCCCGGGTTATGGCTGGTTTCACACCTGTATTGTAATGACATGAGCACCCAGAGGGGACCACACAGTGCCGTCGTATTTGACTAACATGCAGCCACCCCCACGGTGGATTAGGGGCGGGAACAGGAAGGAAAACGATGGAAGACAAACTTGGGACAGGAAGGAAGATGATAGAAGAGTGAAGGAAGTTGTGAGGAACTGGGGCAGGTTACCAGTCCCCCAGAGTAACCCCAGGAGAGCTGAGAGCAGCTTGAGTCCAAACAGAGCAGTGCAGGCCATTGGCCAACTTGCAGGAAGCCCCATTGGGCTGCCAGTGGCTCTGGGGATGATTTTAGCTGGAAAAAGAACAACAGTCTTAAGTCTAATGGAAACCCAGAAGGATACCAATTTCACTAAGGTCTGTGTATCCCAGATTCCGAGTGGCCAGCTGCATTGACTTCAAGCACAAACACCCGCATCTTTCCATCGACTTGGGTTCTATTCTGGACTAGTTTTCCTAACTATGCATGAGCAAAGCCATTCTGATAAATCCCTTTCTAGCCAGAGAAGATCTTCCGAGAGTATCCTTGGCCCGATTCCTAGACGACCCCAGCAAAGGTCAGCCCAGGACTTGAGCCCGAAGGTGGTTGGAGTTCTGAGTTGGACACAGAAGTGGAGAGAGCAGGGTGCCCAGAGGCTGCCTGTGCTCCCACCTCCCTGGCTTGGAAGATGCTGTGGCCCCTGTCCTTCTGCCAACTTTAATCCCATGTTCCTGTTTTGGGCTAAACTTAAACTCAAGGTGGCTGATCTTCCTCAGGTACTGCTCTTCTGAGCTGTCTTCATGTCATCATCTCTCAGCCTGTGTTGCAAAGTGCTGATTGAGACTGAAGAAAGAAAAAGTAAGATATGATTTGTCTAGTTTCAAAAATGATTTTAGCTAAATCAGAGTTACCCATGAAACCCTTTTATTTCCATTTTTATCACTGATTTTTTAAAATGACATCTTTGTCCACATTCCTGCCTTTGTAGACTATGCAGAAGTCTGAGTCTTTCTTTGAAATAGTCTCTGCTTGAGAAACTCAACGTCTAATGAGACAGACACAGAACAAATCTCTAATAGGCAAGTTTACAATGAAGACCACAGTCCTGTTAAAGAGTTAGGGAATGCTTTGATGCTAAGACGCCCCTCGCACACCTGCCTTGGGGAAGGCAGGAATGCCCATTTCCAAGCACCCACGTGGGGTATCATTGGCAGCACACTCTAGATCCCCCCCGTGTCCCAAGCTGCCCTGCCACCTCCTCCGCAGCTTGGTCGTCCGCCATCCACCCTGCCTCCTTGAGGCTGTGACGGCTGCTCATGCTTCTGCTGCCAGGGTAAGACCTTGCCATCCCTGGAGTTGACATCCACGTGCATTGTCATCAGCCCCATGGTTTTTCACCTCCCCTGCATGGACGGTGTGCCTGCCTCACCTGGCACTCTCTTCCTCAGCTGTCCCAGCTGTCACTCTGCAAATAGAACAACACTTAAAAATGCATTCTGAAACAAGGCCTCGTGCTGCTTTTGGCAGCTTCAAAGTGACAGCCTCTTTTTACTAAATTCGCAAACAGCCCACTCCCTCTCCTTCTGCCCATCAAAGGACATTGGGTCAACCTCACCAGCATTTGCATTGGAAGCCCCACCACCTGGTATCATGCCAAAAAGTTACCCTTCCCCTTCCCAACCCATTCATTTGAATGTACTGGAGGCCCTGCGTGGGCGGCTGATGTCACCTTTCATCCTAATTCAAAATTCGCAGTCTGGGTATTCCAAGAGGTAGTTCATTTTGGAGGTCGAATGAGTGGAGAAGGTGCCCCTGCGAGTAAGTCCCTTGGCTTCTGACCCTGGCTTCTGAGATTTCCCAGCATGGCTTCTCCACCTGGCTCAGCCCTAAGTGTCTGGTGATAGGAGTGTCTTCCTTGTCTCCACTTTTGCATGGCAATTTAAGAATGACAGAGGATGTTAGAATCCTCTGGATCGCTCCTCAACTTCCAATTCATGTGGTACAAACAGACCTTTCACTCAAATTCACTTTAGGGCCAACAGGTGCTAATTAGCAGATGCCACCCAGGAGAACGAGCGCTCGTGATCATCCCTCAGCTCCTGAAGCCCGAGGGCCATGTATACATAAAAAGAACAATAGCATCCGCCTCGCGGCTCCCAATCACTGAGTTCGGCTGTGCCTTGGAGACCTGATCCCTCATCCCCCTAAATGGGCTGCAAGGTATTGCTCTGCTTCCTTCACAGAGGGGCCTGGTGTCTCATCCAAGGCCTCCCCCTCCTCTGATTTCGCTGCAGTTCATGGAGCCTCTCAGAATTACTCTGTCCAATCACGCCCAGAGTGATTGTGCCGGACGGAGATTTTTCACTGGAGAACACACGTTAAACCTGCCTGTTGTTACCATTGCGTTGTGTGCACTTCGGAACAAACCTGCATCCCACGGAGACTGGTTTAACGTCTCGGGGTGACTGCTCAGCTCTGCAGAAGCACTGGGCCTCCGCAGGAGGTTGGAGCCAGCTTCCTGCCTTATCTTATCCAGAAGGCATAACCCCAGGACTCCAGGGCCTGGCTGATGGACATGGGCAAGCCCGAAGGTGGTCCACACTCATTATGTTTCTAAAGTTAGTTCAAAACGGCCTTGTTTCCACTCGGGGCTGGGTGCTTTGGAAGTCAACCCAGTGTAACTTTGAATTACTCTCACATTTGCCGGGAGCAATTCCTGAAGAATTTCACCCCACCTACCTTCAGCCCACGCTGGCTGGCTTTCTGCTCAAAACCACCTGGAACAGGAAATGCCTGGGCAGTTTGTATCCATAGCTAAGAACAGAGCTGGCAGAAGATCCGAGTGGAAATAAAAGGAGCTGACTGGCCGCCAGGATTAGAAGTAGGGTGACTGTGGGTCAGGTCTTCTAGCGAAGCTAGGAGGGAGAGAGACTAAAAGAACCCCACTCAGGCTTCTGTGCAGCTCCGTGCCAGAGAGGGCCATGTGGACAGGGTCAGAGCTCGCATCTGCCTCCAGCCAGCTCTGAAAAGGAGCAGTGCCCTTCCCTCAGGAATGCCCCCACCTCGCTCCCTGGAACGGCTTGTGGTCTTTCCCACAGTGCCTGGAAGACCAGGATGGTGTGTAGTGTCCACAGAGAGGAAGAAGGGCCGGAGACAGAAATGGATGTTCTGCATGTAACCTCACACTCCAGCTCATTGCAAAGGTTTTATTCTGCCCTGGTGGCAAAGGAAAGTGTAGCCACCCATGTGGTGCCCCACAGAAGTCTCACTGTTGAGAGCTTCTGAGCAAAACCCACAAAAGTGAGCATAGTTATGTTTTGGATAGTGGTTTAAGATTTCCAATCTCTGGCCCAGGCGAAATGAGAAGGGAAAATCTCCTCCCCAGCAAACCAGAACTTCAGAATTCACAGATAAAGTCAAATCACTGCCGGACTCCCCTGTTCTCCAATTGCCCATAAAATCAAAGCATTTGTAATCATTTTAATTGTCCCTATGGAGTCTTTTCTGGGTCCAAAAATATCCTGATTTCAAGTGCACACTAATTAATCTCAAAATACTTAGAGACAAAGCGGGCTTGGAGATACTCATTGATGCCCAAGGTTTGAGGGGACAGGAACTTGTAGAGCCTAAAATGTATTTAATTTGGAAGGTTGTCTTTCAGGAAAAAAAATGTATTATGCATAAGGCTACGGAAAGGACGCCTGCACAGAGGTGCCTGGAGCTGCAGCCTCATAGGCTTTTGCAGACCCCACTCTGTGCAGCTAACGCAAGGCAGGAGAGCAACCCAAGCTGCCACAGAAGGGGGCAGGAGGTGACCTGCATTGTCTCTCTGGATTTGACAGGGCCCCATGAAGTCATTCTTCATGGGACTCCACAGTGAACCTATTTATTCACTGTTGAAAATGATCTTGACGTCCCAAAGGAATCTCTGAGGCTGACATCTCTTTTGAAGGGATGTCAGGCGCGAACTTCTGATTTTAGCAGGAAGTTAGGATTTTTCGGATGGACCACGGCAAACTGCACATTTGGAATCTTGCTAAGTGACACTGAAGTGAAAAGGTTGGAAGTAACCCCCATGCCTGCTGGATCTGCTGACCTCCTGCTAATAATCTGCCTGTGTTTTCCTCTCCCTGAGAGATACACAGATGTGTGGCTGGGAGCACGCTGTCCCGAGGAAAGGCGTGCAGGCTCTGAGCTGGAAAGCTGCATTTGCAGTGTGCCACAACTTGCAGCCACTGCGGCGATGGCCACAGGCAGTGCGTGGGCATGCCAAGTGTGTTGTTTCTGGGGCTGTGCGAGCTGACCCCAAACCCACGCCTGGCCTCAATCAAGTTGTGATTGTGCAGGAGTTCTCCAGCTCATCAGCTCCAGACCAGCACCTCCAAAGCAAAGACAAGCATCTTCGAATTCGTTGAAGTGCCCCCACAGCTGTGTGTGGCTTGTGAGAGCCAATTGGAGGCATCGCTTCCCCACTCCTTGTTCACTGATGCCAGGTGGATGACAAAATCTGTCATGGTGAGAGTATTTACACTTTGGGAAGCAAATACGCCGTAACTCTAGGCTATTTTCCCCAGAGAGCCAGCTGTCACTAGCACTCTGTTGTCCAGTATGTTCCTTCCCATCGGCAGTCGGCCTTGCCTGGGTTCGTCCGTCAGCCGCAGCCTCTTTCACTTTCCTTCCCCACAGTTCCTTAACCATATCCGGTAACTCCTCCATGGCCTCCAGGAGCCCTCTTCCTGACACCTCTCCCACCCATTCTGCTGCAGACAAGCAAGACCCTGCTCCGGTGATCAGAGGATGGCAGGCTCTGAGGCCCAAGTGGCTCTGCCTCCGCCTCGTGCTGTAGTTGCTGCTGCTGCTGCCGCCCAGCGTCCGGCCTCTGATGGCAGAAGTAGGGCTTCCCCGGGCCAGCTGCCACCTCTGTGCAGCGTTTCTGAGGATGGTCTTATAACCGTCTCCAGGTGTGCCCTCCTGCCCTTTTTTGGGCCTTTTCACTCTTGACTTCCCAGATGTTTTACTTTTGGCATGGAAGTGGGGTAGTTTGCAGGTTGTCATTCAGAGTCACTTTAAAACATCTTAAGAAAAAGGGCCTGAGAAATACATAAACAAGGCCAGTGGGGAAAGACCGACCTCCTCGGGAGTTTTAGAGCCGGGACAGGAGGGTAAGAGCCGGGATAGGGGTGTTAGAGCCGGGATAGGGGTGTTAGAGCCGGGATGGGGGTGTTAGAGCCGGGATAGGGGTGTTAGAGCCGGGATAGGGGTGTTAGAGCCGGGATAGGGGTGTTAGAGCCGGGATGGGGGTGTTAGAGCCGGGATAGGGGTGTTAGAGCCGGGATAGGGGTGTTAGAGCCGGGATAGGGGTGTTAGAGCCGGGATAGGGGTGTTAGAGCCGGGATGGGGGTGTTAGAGCCGGGATGGGGGTGTTAGAGCCGGGATAGGGGTGTTAGAGCCGGGATGGGGGTGTTAGGCTGGGATGGGGGTGTTAGAGCCGGGATGGGGGTGTTAGAGCTGGGATGGGGGTGTTAGAGCCGGGATAGGGGGTGTTAGAGCCGGGATAGGGGTGTTAGAGCCGGGATGGGGGTGTTAGTGCTGGGATGGGGGTGTTAGAGCCGGGATGGGGGTGTTAGAGCCGGGATAGGGGTGTTAGAGCCGGGATAGGAGGTGTTAGAGCCGGGATGGGGGTGTTAGAGCCGGGATGGGGGTGTTAGAGCCGGGATGGGGGTGTTAGAGCCGGGATAGGGGTGTTAGAGCCGGGATAGGGGGTTAGAGCCGGGATAGGGGTGTTAGAGCCGGGATGGGGGTGTTAGAGCCGGGATAGGAGGGTTAGAGCCGGGATGGGGTGTTAGAGCCGGGATAGGGGGTGTTAGAGCCGGGATAGGGGTGTTAGAGCCGGGATAGGGGGTGTTAGAGCCGGGATGGGGTGTTAGAGCCGGGATAGGGGGTTAGAGCCGGGATAGGGGGTGTTAGAGCCGGGATAGGGGTGTTAGAGCCGGGATAGGGGTGTTAGAGCCGGGATGGGGGTGTTAGAGCCGGGATGAGGGGGTGGGGTGTTAGAGCCGGGATAGGGGTGTTAGAGCCGGGATAGGGGGTGTTAGAGCCGGGATAGGGGGGGGGTGTTAGAGCCGGGGATAGGGGTGTTAGAGCCGGGATAGGGGGTTGGGGGTAGGGTGTTAGAGCCGGGATAGGGGTGTTAGAGCCGGGATGAGGGGGTGTTAGAGCCGGGATAGGGGGTGTTAGAGCCGGGATAGGGGGTGTTAGAGCCGGGATAGGGGTGTTAGAGCCGGGATGGGGGTGTTAGAGCCGGGATAGGGGTGTTAGAGCCGGGATAGGGGTGTTAGAGCCGGGATAGGGGTGTTAGTGCTGGGATATGGACAGAGGCCCTGGAGGGAGTTTGAGGCAGGGGTGGAGTGTTCCAGGCCTTCTACCTGTCAGGGGTACTCAGCTTGGTGGTAAACATCTGGGGCCTATTTATAGGAAGCCATAATAGTAATTTTCTTTCCTCACCTGTTCTGCCCTCATCGTGATTAGCATTTTTTAACCCAACCTCCAAAAAGCATGTGTGAATGCCAGACCCAGCTCTCAGTTGCTGAGCATCAGCTTCAGGCACTGCTTGATCCAGGGGCTTAAAATGATGTCACAGGAGAAACGGTTTCTCTCCGCACTGGCACTCCTTCCTGTCCTCTCTGTGGACATCTTCCTGTGGGCTGGCAGATCCAGGCTCACATCCAGTCTCTGGGAAACCCTGTGGGAAGAAAGCTGCCTTTCCCTAAGGTGAACAAAAGTCCCCCTGTTTGGGGTTGGGTGGTGGGTCTGTGCCTGGAACCGTGGGGTCCAATCCCACGTGACGGGAGGAAAAACGTGTTCCCAGGAGAAACCCTGGGTGCCATTTGCCTAAAGGGAGAAACAGATGCTGTGTGATGAGCCCAGTGGGTGTTCACAGAAGCAACGAACCAGGGACGAGCCTGGGGCCCCAGCTCAGGGCAGCCAGTGTTGGAGTCTGTCACTGGCAGGGCGTGGATATGGGACTCAGCCGGTCCGTGCTGGTGGCCCAGCAAGGAGGAGAGCAGCTGCCTGGCTTCCCTCTGGTCTTTGTGAGAGAGGTGGGTTCTACGGAACAGGCCCTGGTGTGACTGTGGTCAGCATACAGCTGCAAAGACATCATTTGCTCATCTCTGACTCCTTTACATAGGGCGCCTCAGCATGCTTGGGTGTCCTCTGTCCTCACAGTGAGCCCCCTTCCTCCTTCCTACCCTCTGAGGCCACTCTCCATCTCTTGCCTCCTTTTCCCAGCCAAACCTCCGAAAAGTGGAAGAAACTTCACCTTCCACTTGCTTCTCCGTACGGGGTGCTGTGCCTTCCTCCCTCCGTCACCCCGCCCAGAACTGATCTTAGCCGTCCTGGCCTCTGAGGGTCAGGAACAAGCATCCTGCCTCACACACTGCAGGCAGCCACACACCGCTGAGCCACACACTGCGGGCGGTGTTGTCTCCTCTCCCTGTCTTACACGCTCAGCTGAAAGCGGGCTTGTCCCAGGAAGCCTTCCCCATCTGCCCCATCCCACAACATTCCCGGGCCCTGCAGGCACCTTACTATAGAGCTTGTGAAATTGTGTTATGTTTATCCTGTCTCAGTCTCCCTTCTGAATTGTGAGAGCTCCCTGGGAGCAGGAGCTGTGTCTGTCTTTAGCCCCCAGTGAGGAGGCCCTCAAAACAGGCTGAGGGACTGGCAGGGTGCATCTGCTGTTCCTACAACTCATGCTTTCTGAGGTGTTTCTTCAAGCAGAAGTCCCCAGACCCCGGGTTGCAGACCAGCAGTAGTCCGTGGTCTGTCAGGAGCCAGGCTGCACAGCAGCAGGTGAGTGCCCTGAGAGCGAGCATGGCCGCCTGAGCTGCGCCTCCTGTCAGATCAGAAGCGGGCATTAGATTCTCGTAGGAGCGCAAACCCTACTGTGAATGGCACGTGCCAGGGATGTAGGTTGTGCATGCCTTATGAGAAGCTAATGGCTGATGACCTGAGGTGGAAAGTTTCATCCCAAAACCATCCCCCACCACCCCACTTCCCCCAACCCCCTGGTCTGTGGGAAAATTGCCTTCCGCGAAACCAGTCCCTAGTCCCAAAAACCAGTCCTGGGGACTGCTGTCTTAAAGGAGTCTGGCCCCTTGGTTTTTTCTATCTGCCCCTTCCCACCAGCCCACACTGGATCCTAAAACCAAATAGACACATGCGCGTGCAAGAGACAATTTTCTAAACCTGCAGAGAGCTGGAAAGAATGATGAACCTCCATGCATCCTTTGCCTACATTCACTAATAGTTAATATAACCAAGTATATATTTGCATTGTTAGCTCACTAGAAGCGTTGGAAATCCGTGAAATCAGTCACTGTTGTAAGGGTATATAGAATATGAAACCCTGTAACAGAGCCTGGAATTTGTCCTTTTTGAAAACAGGCCTTACCTTTGCACATTTCAGCATTAGTCAGAAAAATCTATTCTGATGCTATAACCTAAAGAAATGGAAATTGAAAGTTGTCAAAGTGATAAGTGCAGTAGGGTTGGTCTATTGGATTCAGGTCTCCACTCTACAACTGAATAGCTCTGTGATTTGGGGCAAGGTGCTTCTCTCTGCCCCCATTGCCTCACCCATGAAGTGATGACAATAATTCAGAGGGTTGTTGAGAAGATGAAATGGGTCAGAGTATATGAAAGAGCCAACCTAGAGAATATGCCCCTTAAATGGCAGTTTGCAGATGGTGGCAGCAGAAGAGGAAAAGGAGAGGAAACTGTGGGCGTCCCAACATTCTCACCTCCTTCTCATAGCCAGGACAGTTCAGCTGTGGGTTGGATTTCTTGAAGGGAAACAGATTCGACTCCAAGTGGTAGGGCTTTCTCTTTCCTGAGCTGTCCCTGGAGTCCTATAATCCTCAACCTCATAGCCACCCTGGATACGAGACCCCACTGGAAGCCACTCTGCTGGAAAGTTCCTGGAAGTGAGGAACCTGTTTCTCTTGGCAGTCCCTCTAACACGAGAAGCCCTGCGCCTGCGTCTCTGTGTTTGCTGGGAGCGAGCAGTGTGGGACCAGAATGTCCTGGAGATGGGAACTGAGGCCAGTGGCTACCCAGCGACCCTCTGCTGCCTGTGGCCTGCCCCAGCCTGGGGCTGATGAATTCAGCAGTAACCAAAACCCCTTTTGGGTTTCAACTCTCATTTTCCAAAATCAGTATTAAATGTGGGCATTTCATTTCTGGCCTCAGTAAGCAGAGAATAGTCAGTGCAGCAGAATCTGATTTCATTGATTATGGACAGAGTAGGATCCCAATGAGATATATGTAGATCAGTTTGGGGTGTCCGTGGGGCTCCAGTTGCGTGTGCAGGGAGTGTGGGCATAGGACTGAGGGTGCCCTGGAGTTCCCATTTTGGGAAATGACAGACTTACTGTCACCTCTTGTCATCTGCTGCCTTCTCCTAAAATGCCAGAATAGGTTTTAGTTTGTTGGGATTTTTTTTTCCTAAATAACAACAGCAACAACAAAATAGGATGTCACTGCAGAGTGCTGTCCTCATGAGAACCACATGAGAACCACCCCTAAGTGGGAAGACACAAGAAAAGTCCTGGTGAGCGCCTCAGAATATAGTAAATATGCGGTTTGTGTGGAAAACCAAGTTTCTGCTTACGGCCAGTCAGCAGCATGTTGATTCTCAGCCTCTCCTGACACAGGCTGTCCCTTGTAGAGGCGTGGGCGAGCAAACGTGAGAACCTGAAGGCCACAGAGCTGGGGTATGAGAGTGCCCCTCCCCTGCTACACTCAGCCCCCAAGCACCGCTCGTCCACAGCTGCCACGTGTGACCACCACATCTGTGGGTGGCTAGGGTTTCCAAATGTTCATGCTTAATAGAGTAATGGTTGTTCATTGAAGGGACGTCCACTTTAGTAATGGGGGGATATCAGATCCTTAAGAGGTGCTGGAGTTGGGCTGCTTTCCTTCTAGAGCCCCAGGTAGGTAATAGGAAAGGGAACTGATGAGTTTTGCTAAAGCAGCAAAATTGGTGTGTAGCCTAGGACACATTAAAATGGAATGAATTCATCAGGCAGAAAACCATCTGCTGGGGAAGTTTAGTGAAATGAGATCAGACTGTGGTCGTCTCCATTCCCTGCCCCTCCACCCCTAACCCCAGCTATCTGAGTTGGTTTCCAGACAGGACCCCAGGCTGGAAGGTGCCCATCAATCCCACAGCTCTCCCTGGGGGTCCTGGGGATCTGTATCTCCGTGCTCCCTGCGATCCAGGCTTTTGTTCTCAGTACACAGAGCACTCCCCTTCTCTAGCTTCAGGCCTCCCTCCTTCCCCCTGTGGAAGGGGAGACCTCTGCTCCACTCAGGGGCCGCAGATTCCTTTTAAAGACAGGCTGGATCCTCCCACCCCCAGCCCCTTGATTCTTTGGTCTTCAATTTGCTTTCTAGCTCTCAAAGACTCCGGTAAGGGATCCATCAACAGTGACTGGAAGATAGAGCTCCCCGGAGAGTTCCAGATTGCAGGCACCACTGTTCGCTATGTGAGAAGGGGGCTGTGGGAGAAGATTTCTGCCAAGGGACCAACCAAACTACCGCTGCACTTGATGGTAAGTTGCTGGCTCCACACTTGTCTTAGGGGGCGTGGCTCCAAGAGGTCTACCAGTTACTTTCCAGTTTACTTCTTCCTGGGACCTTGGGGGCAGGAAATGCATCTGGCTTCCAGGGGTTTACGAGGTCCCCTGCTGCTCAGTCCTCTCCCCTCTCTGGGTCCTTTCTTTTCCAGTCCCTTGCACGACCTGCTTCAGAATTCTCTCATTGCTTCCCCTGGCTCTTCCCTGGCCGAGCTCCTATCTTTTTCAAAAGGAGCTGCCTCAAAGAAGGAAATGCTTAGCTACCTGGATGGCAGCCAGGGAGACTTGGCCTCATTAAGCAGACAGCCCCACTGGAAGTCTGTTTTTGCATCAGTTGGTGAGATGCATAGATCTGCCCTCACAGAGTGTACATCATTACCATTTGGAAATGAACTATGACTCCAGCTCTGAACTAGCATCCCTCAGATTTCACAGACCCAGCTTGCAACAAGCATTTGGGAATCAGGAAGGGGTGGGGGATCAGATGATGCAGGTATTCTACTCCCCAGGTGATCTCCAGAAACCTGTGAGCCATTGGGCCAGGCCAGGGCGCCATTGTCTTACCTGTTTGTCTCAGGGAGGCCTCCGTGCAAGCCACTGAAACATCAGTGATGCCTCCTTTTAAACATGTCAGATATTGCCAGGGAATGGAACACCCTGCTTCCTTCTCAAGATCCAGGAATTCTCATGGCTAACTTACGATAGCTCATCATTGATTCCGTGTCTCCTTCCAAAAAACAGGATTTGTGGCAGCTTGTGCCCTTGTAATCAAAACACACTTTGTCCACAGTGCCTGCCAGAGTCTCTCCGTGGAAGTTCTTCTTCCCCATTAATTTGTGATCTCTGGCAGACTGTAAGTGTTCCAGGTTAGTTGACACCCAAAAGATTTTCTAGCTATTACCCAGGGAATCTCCTGAGGAGGCTGGCTCTGCTGGGGAGCACTGGCACCCAGGGTGGGCGTGGCCCCATAGTGGTGTTAACCCCGTTACAATTTCTGGGGAGACAAAGGCAAGGCAGTTTTCATGTGCAATCTAAACCGTGTAGAAACCTGCCAGTGCACCACTCAGCCCGCTCAGTCCACTGCAAATACCTTCCTGCCAGTAGGTTTCTGGGACCCAAGAATGTGCACCTGAGTCGTTTATCTGGGAGAAGATTGTTTCCTAGTCACAGTCCGAACAAATCCTCCTATTCTGAGTTAAAAGCAGTTATTCAGAGGGACTAAGAGAGGAGGCAAAACCTAAAACCTGTACTGAAACTTCACCTGTTAGCATGAGAGTTTGCTTTCTCTAGCAAACACCAATGTGAGTGTATTTCCCTTTACACCAAAAGCCTTTGTAAACTGAGCAAGTTGTTAGCCCGTTAAAGCGGAGTACCCAGCCTGGATTCATTCAGACCAGGATGAACAAAACTCGGAGAAAGCAACTACTACCGTAACTGAAGTTTCAGCCCTCGCTCAATATTGATGGCTTTTCTTTCAAAATGTGATTGTCACTTCAAGATTTTAAAACTGACAATGAGAAGTGCCCCTTTGCCTCTATGTAGAAAGCCATGGTCCCAAACTGGGGTGTACACATTGTTTGCAGAATCAGTAGCACCCAGAGAATCATGGGGACCTGCATTTGAAACCAAGTACACACACTTGCACACACACACACACACACACACACACACACACACACACACACTATATCTGGCTACAAAATTGCTTTCATATGAATTCTCAATTCACCAGTCTTATTCTCATACTGAGATGATAAAGATCTCTTTCTAAGACTAGTTTGGTTTTTGGTGGTTTTTTTCCCTAACTGGAGGCATTTTTCCAAATGTGTTATGGCAGGTCTCTCTGGTGGAGCTGTGGATGTTGATGCAGTTAGACTTGCTCTTAGCACTGCAGCCCAACCCCACAACTCAGCCTTGGAGGCTGAGAGATGGCTGGAGGGAAATGGCTCCCATTGTCTGGTACACTTTGACCTGGTCTGCCCCAGGTCAAGTCAGGTGGGCCATGCACACCCTCCCCTTAGTGCCTGCTGGCCCATTCTCGGACTTCTCGGGCTGGAAGTGAACCTGCTAGTTACTTAGACCCAGGGGCACTCACTGCTTCCAGACTTGGCTTGAAGACTCATTATCCACAAGCAAGCCATGTTAAGCTCCTACAAGAGGGCTTGTTTGGCACCGTTATGTCTAGAGAAATAAAGCTGATCATGCACCTGCTGGCTTTACAAGGCTTGTCACATGCCATTCTAAACCCATCTCTTCCATAGATTCTTGCTGACTAGGATTTCAGACCCGAGGTCTCCAAGCTCTATGATAGTTTCCCACAAAACATGATAGACCCCTCCCTCTACCTCCACCGCACTCCCGGCTTGAAGCCTTGAGTCTGGCTCCTGCCACCCTTTCGTACACTCATCGTCCTGGCTCCCATGACAGCGGAGGACTCTTGCATCCTTGAACCCCAAACTGATGCCCCTGCAAAGTCCTCTGGCAGTGAGCTGCATTTTGCTCTTGAGCTTGCCTTACCCCTGACTCTCTGGACCAACTGACACGGCAGTGATTGATGATGGGGAGTGGAGGAAGATGTTCATTTCCAAAGAAGTAGAGTCACCCCAATTGCTCTGATGCTTTTCTGGGTAAAAGTTTATCTGTGTCTTTCCTGTCTGCAAGGGCAGCTTTGTGGGTGAGCATGCAGGAATGTGGACTGTTCTCTGCGTGACGCAGCTGTCCACGAAAAGTGCAGTGAGAGGTTTCAGAGTCGCTTATCCTAAAGCTCCTAGTCTAAGCTGATCTCTCTCTTGGGTAGGAAAGAACAGAACTCCCTCCTGATGGTTTGCATTCACCCTCCTCCCAAGAGTCCCTGAGGAATCCCGGGCTGAGATAAAGGAGCACCCTCAGTGGGACCTATTTTCAGCCCCAGAAAAGAGCTGGTTACCCCTCGTGGAGAAACAGCCGCGGTGTGGCTGTGTGTGAGATTCGGCAATCCCACGGGCCTTCATTCCTACTCAAAATGGCCTTTTGCTTTGCGGCTGATCCAGGTGTTGTTATTTCACGACCAAGATTATGGAATTCATTATGAATACACCATTCCTGTAAACCACACTGCGGAAAATCAAAGCGAGCCAGAAAAACCGCAGGACTCTTTGTTCATCTGGACCCACAGCGGCTGGGAAGGGTGCAGTGTGCAGTGCGGAGGAGGTGAGTGGCCGTGGTCCGTGGCCTGTTGGGTGTGGGGTTTTGCTGAAGGAAGGAGAAAGGCATCTGTGGCCAGCACACAGGGTGTGGGAAATCTGTAACCTGTAGTTCCACGGGAATTTAACCATATCCCATCTAAAATCTCTCGGCAGAATACTTGGGCAGAGTCTTCCCGACTCCCACACTAGGGTCCTGCCCATACCTCTCCTTTGCCTGGGGCCCAGGGCCCCACAGCTCTGACCTGTGGGTGAAGCGAGGTTTGGCTGATGTATGATTACATCTCGGGTGTGACAGGTGGACCCTGGGAATAAACAGAATAGACCTTCAGCTGTTGCCGCTTGCTAGAGGGGCACCAGAGCATGTCTCTGCCCGCTCCCAAACTCCCTTCCCTCTTGGCCCCAGTCACCTCACTCCAGGATACAATGGAAAGCAAAAGTCCTGCAAGTCGGGTGAAACATTCTGAGCACGAGTCCTGACTGCACAGCTTCCTCCTTGACCTCAGCAAATGACTTTCTCTCTCTACCCCGTGTTTCCTCACCTCTAAAATAGGGTGGTTGTCTCTCACACCCACTGCAGGGTCCACAGGGTGAGCCAAAGAGCCTGTCGTACAGCAAGAATCAATATGACCAAAAGGCATTGTGTTTATTGCTGTGTCATTGAGAGGGGGCAGCAGGAAGCCATTCTGAACTCTGAGCCAGCAGTTTCTTAGTACAGTGCTGTTTGTCACCCTAGCAGGGCACATAGAAGGGTCATGGGAGATGGAACACAGGGTGGGTGGATCTTAGTGGGCACAGAGTTGGGACAGAAGGTTGACCTGGACCCTGGTAGGCCAACCCAGAGAGTTGGATGATGGAGTGGAACCCCGGGCATAGCCCCTGCCATCCCTAGTCCTGAGCACCCGTTGACTGCTTGGATAACTTCTGTTAGACGTCCAATATGTGAAGCATTGCTTACCATTTAAGGGACTCATCCCATGTTTCATGGGTAGGAGTTATAGACACACAGGAATTTCTTCCTGGGCGTCCTGGCCAACCACCTTCACTGTCTGTGCTCAGCCTATTCCTGCAGCAGCCCTGCAGCAGTTGGCATAGCCTCCGGATACCACGGTCAGCCTTGCATCCTCCACTCTGCACCTCTCCCCGGGGGGCCTTCTCCCCCTCAGCCCTTAGCTGCCGCTTGTGCCGATGGCCTTTCAACCTCCAAAAACCTGTGTTCCGGGTACAATCCAAATCCAGCCAACACATCGACCTCTGATTCCAGCCAGGTTTTCCTCTTGGGCAACTTGTCGCATACTAAGCATAGCCCACATGGAGCGGTTAGCAGGCTCTCCTGGGGTCAGGGGCAGGCTGTTGTGTGGCTGTTGGCTTGGTGGAAATCCTTTTATGACACTGATGACTTCCAGCTTCATAACACAGTGGTCAGACCTGCCACCAAAGCTGAGAGCAGTTCCGTGCTTTCTGTACTCATGCAAGGCTGCCATGTGGGGCAGCAGGAACCGGCGGTGGGGTTCGGGTCTCCGTGATTTCAAGTCATCCCTACGTGACAAATTGCCCAGGACACAGACCCAGCAGGGAGCCCAGGATCCAAATAGTTGTGTTCGACTCCCTATTAATCTTTTATTGTCACTTTTCCCAAATAATAATAATGACAGCAATAGAGCTAAGATGAAGTGTTAGCCACCTGCCAGCTTCTGTTCTATGGACACCATATGTATTCGCTTATTTTAATCATCACTGAGGTGCCCTCAGGCACAGGGAAGTTAAGCAAATCAGGCTGCTTGAGGAAACTGAGACGCAGAAGCCTGGTGGCCAACTGTTGACACTATGGCCACTGTGGTGCTATTTGTGATAGAGCCAAGACTTGAACCCAGACGGCCTGGCTCCAAGGGCCACCCTCCTAACTCCCAGTCACTCAGCCTGCCTGACAAAGGCATGGCCGTGCAGTGTTTAGGGTGCTCTGGGAACACCCAAAAGAAGGGTTACATCCAATTGGGATAATGGGTTAGCAAAGCTTCCCAAGAGCAGGTGGGGGCTCAGCCATAAGTACCAACTGGCTGGCTAGACAAGTTCAGAATGGCTCTGGAATGCCTGTCTAGAGGACACAGGTCTGCGTGTCTTCCAGACCAGACTCCTTGTCTCCCACTTCTCCCCAGCAAGCAAGAGTTCTGTAATAGGTAGCCAGACTCTGCTGAGGGCTGATGTGCAGGTATTTAATTGAGATCAGATCTCCATAGACTTTAAACATCAAACAAGCAGATAAAAAGATAAGCAATCTTTGGAAATCAAAGGCCCAAATCAACGAACCCCAAGCTGTCCAAGGACACCACTGATCTGAGGTGTTGCTGCTTTCTTATCTTGTTCTAGAATCTTCCAGGGCCCCACTCTGCCTTCTGTGTCTTGTACCCTCCTCCCTACAATTACAGTTCTTCCTCTCTAAAAAACCACACGACATTTACAACAGTCACTTTAAATGACCAAGTGACCATCAGCAGCACCGAAACACTCTTTCGTAGGCATGCAAGCCCAGCCTTTCCACTTGGGTGCAGCCACAGTCTCTCAGCTCCCTGTGGTTTGGTTTCCAGGGGAGCGCAGAACCATTGTCTCGTGTACACGGATTGTCAACAAGACCACAACTCTGGTGAACGACAGTGACTGCCCTCAAGCAAGCCGCCCAGAGCCCCAGGTCCGAAGGTGCAACTTGCACCCCTGCCAGTCACGGTAAGGAGCTGGGTTCTGTAGCTTGGACCCACCAGAGTCTGGGGCAGCAGCACCATCAGTGGTGGGGAGTGATATGCAGTTAATGCCACAGTACTGCTCTATGCTGTGTTCCGTTATTGTTGATGAGTGATTTCTACTTGCTCAAATTACCAAATTTCCAGCTGCTAAGCCAGAACTCTGATGGAAATATAATCTTCACTGGAAGGCATTGTGTAGGAGACCATTAGTAACATCTCATGGCAAAAAAAAAAAAAAAAAAAAAAAAAATGGCCATCACCACACACTTTTAACCAGTACCCATTGGCTTCCCCAAATTACTTTGTCTTGGTGGAGAAGGAAACAAATACTGGAGTCTGAGTGCCCAGGAGAAAGGGTGCGCACAAGCTAATGTTGTGGGTGACCTGTTTCAGTGGCTGAAATTCATGCCAGTAAGTGTGGATCTTGGTGTTTATTCTTTGGGATCCATCAGAACTTCTGTCCCAGCCCCAGCTTTCGTGGCTGTGTTACCCGTGTGAACTCTCTTGGGTTGTCAGGAGATGAATTGTGTGAAATGTGTTCATCGGCTAAGACTCCTCTTTTCGAGTCATTTTAGCGGGACTTTAATGAATCCATTACATTGGTGGCATGTCAGCCTTTGGCCTTCCGTTCTGCTCTGAATTGAGGTGAATGGTTTTTGCTTTGTGGTTCTGTGTATCATTTAAGGCATGTTGACCTTTTCTAACTAGGTGCGTGTTTAGTATTTCCATTTTCTAGGTTTCTTAATTTGTGCCACTTGCCTAGTACAAGAGCTTCACAACATATTTGGCTTTTGCACCAACCCCGTTTGTTTTGTCAAACTCTTAAAATGTGTTTGAGTGAGAAAGAGAGGAGACAGGAAGGAAACAAAGAAGGTGAGGCTTGCTGTGATGATTTTCTGTGCTCCTTGCCAAATTAAGAATGAAATTCCACCCTAATGCCAAAGGCCTGGAGGAAGAGCTCACTGTGGGAAATCTGCTTGGGCACCTTGGTATGAGCAGCTGTACCACAAGCCTATTGATCAGTCCATCGAGTCATATTCAGGGGCCACAGAAAGGAGGATTTGCCACTGTAAAGACTCAGCAGTCGAACAGGCTACAGCCTCTTCTCTGGAAACTAAAGACGGCCTGGCCCTGGTGAAGTGATTAGAAAATAGGGTAAGAGACGATGGAGGAGGGGAGGTCAGCATGAGCTCAAGGGCATGACTGAGCAAAAAGGTCTTAGGGCTCCATTTGAGAAGCATGTTTGTATCGGGGAACCTGCCCCCAGTAGTCACGTAGGTTCTTTTCTATTTTCCCTAAGCATTGGCCAGGCTGAGAAATAAAGGGACAGAGTACAAAAGAGAGAAATTTTAAAGCTGGGCGTCCGGGGGAGACATCACATGTCGGCAGGTTCCGTGATGCCCCCTGAGCCGTAAAACCAGCAGGTTTTTATTAGGGATTTTCAAAAGGGGAGGGACTGTATGAATAGGGTGTGGGTCACAGAGATCACGTACTTCACAAGGTAATAGAATATCACAAGGCAAATGGAGTCAGGGCGAGATCACAGGACCACAGGACCAGGGCGAAAAATTGCTAATGAAGTTTCGGGCACCATTGTCCTTGATAACATCTTATCAGGAGACAGGGTTTGAGAGCAACTGGTCTGACCAAAATTTATTAGGCAGAAATTTCCTCTTCCTAATAAGCCTGGGAGTGCTACGGGAGACTGGGGCTCATTTCATCCCTACAGTCTCGACCATAGAAGACGGCCACACCCAAGGGGGCCATTTTAGAGGCCTACTCTCAGGGGTGCATTCTCTTTCTCAGGGATGTTCCTTGCTGAGAAAAAGAATTCAGTGATATTTCTCCCATTTGTTTTTGAAAGAAGAGAAATATGGCTCTGTTCCGCCTGGCTCACCGGTGGTCAGAGTTTAAGGTTATCTCTCTTTTTCCCTGAACATTGCTGTTATCCTGTTCTTTTTTCAGGGTGCCCAGATTTCATAATTGTTCAAACACACATGCTCTACAAACAATTTGTGCAGTTAATGCAATCATCACAGGGTCCTGAGGTGACGTACATCCTCCTCAGTTTATGAGATGACAGGATTAAGAGATTAAAGTAAAGACAGGCATAGGAAATCACAACGGTATTGACTGGGGAAGTGATAAGTGTCCATGAAATCTTCACAATTTATGTTTAGAGATTGCAGTAAAGACAGGCATAAGAAATTATAAAAGTATTAATTTGGGGAACTAATAAATGTCCATGGAATGTTCACAATCCACGTTCTTCTGCCATGGCTTCAGCCAGTTCCTCCGTTTGGGGTTCCTGACTTCCAATCAGTTCTGTTTTCAAACTATTTTATACCCAAGTCTTTTTAAAATTATGCACAGAAACCAATAAAATGAAACAGATGAAATGAGAACTGCTACCACTGAATTGAGACACACACACGATGTGGCAGAGTGGGCCAATCTACTCCGCCTTTTCCACCACTCACAGTAGGCCCTGGCTCCTCTGTGGAACTCCAGGGAAAAGGTTTAAAAATCAAGGATTCTGCTTCCTGTAACAATAGAGTAGCTTACATTGGACCAGCCCTCCTGCAGATAAGAGTTACGAACTCTGGAGACCGTATAAAAAGCAATTGTTTAAAAGCTAGAAAGCAGCCTGGGCGAGGGGGCTCATGTCTGTCATCCCAGCACTTTGGGAGACAAAGGCGGGCAGATCACTTGAGGTCAGGAGTTCGAGATCAGCCTGGCCAACATAGTGAAACTCTGTCTCTACTAAAAATACAAAAATTAGCTGGGTATGGTGGCAGATGCCTGTAATCTCAGCTACTCAGGAGGCTGAGGCAGGAGAATTGCTTGAACCTGGGAGGTGGAGGTTGCAGTGACCTGAGATCTTGCCACTGCACTCCAGACTCGGTGACAGAGTGAGACTCCATCTCAAAAATTAATTAGTTAATTAATTAATTAAAGCTAGAAAGCAGTTAGAAACTGAAGAGAAATAGAGAAATGGAGGAATAGAATGGCATGGAATTGAATTACCCATGTTGACAGCTCTTCAGCGAAAGGCAGGCCCTAGTTCCATTGAGACTAGCTAAAACTCTGATAGTTACCTGCCATCTTTTACTGGTTAAGCCATCAGAGGAGAATATTCAGGGAAACCCATAGCAGCTGGAAATTGAGAAGGAAAAACTCCAGAAAGGTGGGAGCCACAGAGAGGGACTCCCAAATTCTGCATATATCTCAAGAATCTCTGGGAATTCTTAGAGACTAGGGCCAAATCTAAGAATAAGACAGGCCGGCCAGACCCCACATAGCACAGCTAAAGCTAGAAGACCTGAACTGAGAGTGTAGCTGCTGCCCACCACAAGAGAGACAGTGCCTGGAGTTTTATTCCAGCCAAATTAGCTGCCTGCTAAAACAAAAATTCAATATTCTTCTAAAATGAAACTCTAGAGCTGCATAGTTCAATATGGTAGTCACTAGCCACTCCAAATTGAAATCTGCTATAAATATAAAATATACATGAGGTTTCAAAGATTTAGTATGAAAAGAGATTATAAGTCTTAATAATTTTATAAAATAAGATTATAAAATATCTTAATTTTTAATGTGATTACTTTGATTATACTCATCCCAAATGATTATATTTGGGATACATTGGGACAAACAAAATATATTACTAAAATTAAATGTGAGGTTTTTTTTACTATTTTAATGTGGCTTCTAAAAAAATCCAAATTAACAGGCTGGGCATGGTGGCTCACGTCTATAATCCCAACACTTTGGGAGGCCAAGGCAGGCAGATCACCTGAGGTCAAGAGTTTGAGACAAGCCTGGCCAACATGATGAAACCCCGTCTCTACTAAAAATACAAAAATTAGCCAGGCATGGTGGCACACACCTGTAGTCCCAACTACTCAGGAGGCTGAGGCAGAAGAATTGCTTGAACCTGGGATACAGAGGTTGTGGTGAGCTGAGATCATGCCACTGTACTCCAGCCTGGGTGACTGAGCCAGACTCTCTCTCAAAAAAAAAAAAAAATCCAAATTATATATCCAGTTCTCATCTTCTTTCTGTTGAGCAGTGCTGCTGTTCATTAGTGTATCATTCACAGTGTTCCAGGTACAATCCAAAGTTACTAGTCGTATAGGGAAGCAGATCCATACTCAGAAGAGAAGCCCATTAATGGAGACTGACTGCAAGATGACACGTATGTTGGAATTAGAAGAAAAGAATGTTAAAGCAGCTATTGTAACTATGCTCAGAAACATAAGAAAAGCTATGCTCATGGTCACGGAACATATAGGAAATCTCAGAAGAAAAAAAGAGATACTCTACAAAACACAATTTTAGGACTAAAAAATACAATATCTGAAATTTTAAAAATTCACTCCATGGGTCTAACAATAGAGTAAGATGATGAAAGATGACTGAACTTGAAGATAGAAGATTAGACATTATTCAGTTAGAAAATGGGAAGGAAAAAGTCGTTGACAATGAGCAAGACTCAGTTACCTGTGGGATAGTATCAAGCCTTCTAGCATAAGGGTAATTGGAGTCACAGAAGGAGAGGAGAGAGAAAATGGAGCAGAAAAATAATCATTTAAGAAACAGTGATCAGAAATTTCCCAGGTTTAGTGAAAGACAGATGAGAGGTAATCAGATCACATCTTCACGTTTCAACTAGATTCCAGATTAATTCAAAGTGCCATAACAGAGCCCTCTGATCATTACAACAAGTGGGCAAGTATAGCAAGTTTGTGATTTTGCCTCCCATGTATCTCCTAAGAGAGAACCTTGCTGCACTACAAAACTGAAACTAGAAGATCATGTAGGAAAACACCTACAAAGCAAAGTGACATAAACAAACATGAGTGCAAACTCTATAAACGAGTGCCACAGAGCTGTGCTAAGCCTATGGTAGATAACATCAAGTGTGTATATTGCTACAGAAAGTTCAGAGTCATTCTGGCTTGACGGACCGCAGTCCTGCAGTCTCACCACGTTTGAGCCAAGTTCAAGCCAAATATGCTTCAGACTAAAAGCAATTTCAGAAGCAAGTTCTTAGTATCTCCATAGAACAGGGGTTAGCAAACTTCATCTGTATAGGTCTAGAGAATAAATATTTTTGCCTTCGCAGGCCACATGTGGTCTCTGGCACATTTTTTTCTGTATTTTGACTCATAATCCTTTAAAACATGTAAAATTTGTTCTTTGCCCTTGGGTTGTACAAAAATAACCCCACAGGCCGGACATAGCCCACACATAAGAGTTTGCTGGCCTCTGTTTCGGATTATTGCTTCCTCTCGTTTTGCCCACTGAGATATTGGGCCCACACCCTCAGCACGAGCCAGAGCTCTGCAGGTATTAGCTCAGGGAATGTATTTTCTTATTATACAAAGGAGGACATGTTAGATTTCTGAATTTCTTTTTATTGTGTAACTTGATAAATATTCGATTTCTGCCTCCCCACCACTTCTCTTTCCCACCTCCTTCCACTCCCTTCCTGACTGTAAAATCATGTGAATCAGACTTAAAGAATGAGTGGAATTACTTAGAGCAGAGACGAAAATGAAATTGAAAAACAAGAGAAAATAGCACCTAAAATCTGCCTTAGAGACTGTAGACAGGAAGTGTCCTGTCCGGATGCCTGCCCTAGGCTGGTTTTGTTTGCTCCTTTGTTGATTTGTTTATTCTGAACCTTCTGACCTTGTACTTTTTCTTAAACTGGATATGTGAGTGCCATGACTCATCAAAGAGGATTTATTGTTTGGCTAAAGAAATGTATGATCTGATAATAGATTTTAAAGCTCTTGCAAATCCTAACAAGATAGATCTATGCATACATACATACACATACATATATACATACACACATGTAAATATATCTACATGCACAATATACATATATATACGTGTTATGTACAGTAGTCCCCGCTTATTTGCAGTTTCACTTTCTGTGGTTTCAGTGACCCGTGGTCAACCATTGCCCAAAAATATTAAAAGGAAAATATCTGAAACAATTCATCAGTTTTAAGTTGCTTGCTGTTCTGAGTAGTGTCATGAAATCTCACACCATCCCGCTCTGTCCTGCC
This sequence comes from Nomascus leucogenys, assembly GCF_006542625.1. Classification (NCBI taxonomy): domain Eukaryota; kingdom Metazoa; phylum Chordata; class Mammalia; order Primates; family Hylobatidae; genus Nomascus; species Nomascus leucogenys. The sequence continues at coordinate 120,457,125 of NC_044386.1, forward strand.
CAGGACGTGAATCATCCCCTTGTGCAGGGGATCCGCAGTGTTTCTGCTCCCTGCTGGTTGTCGCTCAGTAGCCATCTCAGTTAGCAGATTGACTGTTGGGTGTCGTAGTTCTTGTGTTTTACTTAATATTGGTCTCAAAGCACAAGAGCGGTGATGACGAGAACTCAGATGTGCTAAAAAGAAGCTATAAAATGCATCCTATAAGTGAAAAGGTAAAAGTCTTCAACTTAATAAGGAAAGAAAAAAATGTATGCTGAGGTTGCTCAGATCTGCAGTAAGTGAATCTTCTACCCATGAAATTGTGAAGAAAAAGAAGAAAGAAATCTGTGCTTAGTATATACAGGGTTCAGTACTAGCCTTATTTTCAAGCATCCACTGGGGGTCTTAGAACATATCTGCCACAGATAAGGGAGGACTTCTGTGCAGCTGTTATACACACACACATATTTGGACAACAAAATTTTAATTATTGCATGGCACGATCTAGTTGTCATGAGTCTTTCATAAGAACCTATGGTTACATGGATTCATGCTAGTAAGTGAAGAAAAGTAGAAAGCCTGACCTTAGGAAATGAGTGCCAGAAAATCGGGGAGATTGGACACACAAGTAAAAACTTGCACCTGGGCAAGAGGGTGAGGTGGAGATGTGGAGGGTCTGGATTACAAATGGCTGTTTCAGATGGGGTGGCATGAGTGGAGGACAGAGCCTGGAACCTGGAAGAAGCGCCCAAGAATCCCATGGTGTGAACTTTATTAAAGAAGCCAGAATGCAACCCACTGTTGAACCTGGCAAGGTGAAAGAGCCTTTCTATGTTATTGTTACTCTTTGACCTTTAAAATGGCAGAGATGTTTGTCTTTTTCCTTTATACTTTCCTTTATTTCTCCTGATCTCTCTTTAATTTTCTTCAACCCTTTTTCCATTGAGTTCCTGACAGTTTCCTTTGCCTTCCCAACTGCACACCATTAGCACCTCTTTATTCTAATCCTAGCTCTGTGGATACTTCTCCCAAACCCTGCTGTAACCATATGGAATCTGGAGTCTGACACACATGGCAGATGGCGTCTCCCCAGCATCTCACACACCAACACAAAAACATCGACAAACCTGGCCCTGACATTGGCAGGCGTGGCAGAAATCACAGATCAGCTCAGCTGTTACGGCCATGGCCGGCAGCCTTCACCTTGCTGACCACTGTCTGCAGGAAAGAGGCCTCCCCATCGTTCAGCATCCAAAGAGCAGTACCATGTGCCGAGACCCTTGAGAGCCAGCCTCAGGTGGTCCTGGAGCGAGGAGGCAGGGGCTGGCAGTGAAGTGGACTCGTCCCAGAGCACAGACGTTGTGCTTTACCAGATTTAACGTTTTTGCAGTCTTTAAGAGCTTATTAGCCACTTGAAAAAGGCCATTCCAAGTTATTAGATATTTCCCTATAGTATTTATGATTTGAACTTCTTCCCAGGCAGTACATGCTGTACTGTACATTGAATTAGAGTGATTCAGAAAAGAACATTCAACATCTTACTGGCAATTGAATTGAATAGTCATTTGCAAGGAAGCGTATTTGGTTTTTAAATTTGTTCTCCTTCCTCAATTAATCAGGCTGGCCTTATTTGGGGCTAAAATGGAATGGAATCCCTTCCTTTTTATTAAAGCACGTTTTGTGTGTGTGCGCACGTGCATGTATGAGAGAGAGAGAGAGAGATCATGACTTAAGAGTGAAGCCTGGAGTATGTGGATCTGTAGCTACAGCCACAATCTGAAAATATATGGTTTTTTAATCAATTTCTTGCTAGTCTGAAACACAAACATTTTCTTTTTTTTTTTTTTATTATACTTTAGGTTGTAGGGTACATGTGCACAATGTGCAGGTTTGTTACATATGTATCCATGTGCCATGTTGTTTTGCTGCACCCATTAACTCGTCATTTAGCATTAGGTGTATCTCCTAATGCTGTCCCTCCCCCCTCCCCCCACCCCACAACAGTCCCCGGAGTGTGATGTTCCCCTTCCTGTGTCCATGAGTTCTCATTGTTCAATTCCCACCTATGAGTGAGAACATGCGGTGTTTGGTTTTTTGTCCTTGCGATAGTTTACTGAGAATGATGATTTCCAGTTTCATCCATGTCCCTACAAAGGACACGAACTCATCATTTTTTATGGCTGCATAGTATTCCATGGTGTATACGTGCCACATTTTCTTAGTCCAGTCTATCGTTGTTGGACATTTGGGTTGGTTCCCACTCTTTGCTATTGTGAATAGTGCCGCAATAAACATACCTACAGAATGGGAGAAAATTTTTGCAACCTACTCATCTGACAAAGGGCTAATATCCAGAATCTACAATGGACTCAAATTTACAAGAAAAAAACAAACAACCCCATCAAAAAGTGGGCAAAGGACATGAACAAACACTTCTCAAAAGAAGACATTTATGCAGCCAAAAGACACATGAAAAAATGCTCATCATCACTGGCCATCAGAGAAATGCAAATCAAAACCACAGTGAGATACCATCTCACACCAGTTAGAATGGCCATCATTAAAAAGTCAGGAAATAACAGGTGCTGGAGAGGATGTGGAGAAATATGAACACTTTTACACTGTTGGTGGGACTGTAAACTAGTTCAACCATTGTGGAAGTCAGTGTGGTGATTCCTCAGAGATCTAGAACTAGAAATACCATTTGACACAAACATTTTCTTTCCTGTCTTTTTCTAAAATAAAATAGGTAAATCTAATTGTGACTAATACCTGTGGTCTATTACATGCCTTGTTGATGGTATGTGAGTGGGGAGGAGAAATTTAGATTGCCAAGATGTTGGAACTCTTTCTGACACAAATTTCAGGATGTCACCTGTCTTTAAATTAAATGGTAAGTTTTGAAGCCTTACCTTATTTATCTAAATTAAGAAACATTCAAGATGGAGGACAAGAAAGCATTTTCAGAGGTTTTTTTTTTTTTTTTTTTTTTTTGGTCATTTGACCATCCCTTCGTTTGATCATTACAGAGGACGAGAGAATGCCCTGGTACCAGGTTCACAGGTGGCAGGCTTTCTCCTGTTGGGAAATGCTTTGCATGTAGGCTGTGCAACCCATCAAAAGAGATCCTTCTCTCTTCCTGATTTTTCTAAGTAATAAAATGTGAAGACCATCAAGCACTTGATGTTTCCATTTGACTTTTTATGTCACAGTTACAAGAAAGGAGAAGTAAAGGGAAAAGGTGAGATTTCGTCTGAGGAAGACTGAAAGAACAACAGCAACAACAACCGCTGCCCCAAAAGAGATTACAAAGCCGTCTATCAGAAATGAAGGGAAACTATGGATTCTCCAGGTTCTGGAAGAAACATCAGCCCACAGAAGAAATGGCTGTGCAGTCAGGGCAACAGTGGAAGGGTTCCTAGCTTGTGGAATTGCTGAGAGGTTTCAGAAATGAGCTTGGATATGTTGGTGGCTGCGTCTCAGAACGACCCTTTCCCCTTGGGGTCTAATGAGGGTCATTCTTGGCAGAGTCCTGTGCTGGCTGACTCTCTTACAGCAATGAACAGTCCACAGATAAGAATTGTTCTTTTCTCCTTCTGAGTGTGTACTTATATACAAATACATTGAAAGTAAAAAGATGGAAAAAGTTACATCATGCAGGCAGAAAGCAGGAGTGCTATACTAGTACCAGACAAAAAGATTTTTTTTAAAAAAATATTACTAGAATACAGACATTTTATAATGATAAAAGGGCAATCCTTCAGGAAGATGTAACAATTGTAAACATATAAGACCCTAAAATACATGGAGCAAAACTGACAGAAATGAAGGAATAAATACATAACAATAATAACTGGAGACTTCAATACCTCACTTTCAATAATGGATTTTAAAAAGAAGGTGTATCAACAGGGAAATAGAAGACTTAACAGTATAAACCAACCAAACCTAATTGATATCTATAAAACACTCCACCTAACAACAGCAGAATTTGCACATGGAACACTATTCAAAATAGATCATATACTAGGCCAGTAAATAAACCTAACAAGCACAAAACAATAGAAATAATACGAGGTATGTTCTCTGGCCACCATGGAATGAAATTAGAAATCAGTAAGAGAAAAAAGTTTAAGAAACTCATAAGTACACGGAAATTAAACAGTACCCTTCCTAAACAACCAGTGGGTCAAACAGAAATCACCAGGGACACTAAATCATACTTTGAGATGAATCAAGGTGAAGGCACAACATAACAGAACTTAGGGAATGTGGCTAAAGCAGGCCTTAAGGGGAAATGTATGGCTGTGAACACTTATATTGAAAAAGAAGAAAGATTTCAAATCAGTAAACTAACCTTCCATGTAATGACACTGGGAAAGAAGAGCAACAAAAGCTAAAGCAAGCAGAATGAAAGAAATAGTAACATTCATGCAGAAATTAATGAAATAAAGGGTAGAAAACAGTAGAGCAGAATAATAAACCAAAAGTTAACTATAGGAAGAAATGAACAACACTGACAAATCTTTAGCTAGATTGGCCAAGAAAAAAAGATGTGAATTACTAAGTTAAAGAATGAAAGCAGGAATGTGACGACTGACCTTACAGAAATGAAAAGGATTGGGAATGAACACTGAACCAACTATGCCCTAAGTTAGATAACTTACAGGAAAGGGAAAAGTCCTACACATAAGCAGACTACTGAAACCGAATAGAGCATCTGCAAAAAACCCACAGCTAACACCACGCTTAAAGTGAAAGACGGAATGCTTTTCTCCAAAGATCGGGAGCAAGACACAATATCTGCTCTTACTATTTATCCAACATTTTATTAAAGATTCCAGCCTAGGCATTTACCCAAGTAAATGAAATAAAATGCATCCATGTTTGAATAGAAGAAGTAAAACTGTCTGTATTTACAAATGACATGATCTTGTATACAGATAATACTAAGAAACCTCTAAAAACTATTAGAACTAATGAACAAGTTCTGGATGTTTGCAGATGTAAGATCAATAAGGAAAAATCAACTGTATTTCTGTATAGTATCAATTAAGTGAAATTTAAAAATCCACTTATAATCTCAAAAAGAATAAAATACTTTGGAATAAATTTAATAAAAGAATTTTAAAACTTATATTCTGAAAACTACAAAAATATCTGAAATGGAAAGACATTCATTTTCATGAATGAGAAGACTTGTTAAGATAACAATACTCTACAAATTGGTCTATAGATTTAGTGCAATCTCTATCAAAATTCAAGCCATCTTCCTTCCACAAATGGGGACGTGACCCTAAAATCCATATGGAATTGCAAAGGGCCTCAAATCATCAAAACAATCTTAGAAAAGAATAACAAAGTTGGAGGCCTCATGCTTCCCAGTTTCAAAGCTTACTATAAACTATAGTGATCCAGATAGTGTAGCCCTGGCATAAGGATAGACATAAAGAACAATGGCATATAACTGACAGTCCAGAAACAAATCTTCACGGTTACTGTCAACTGCTTTTCCACGGGTGCCAACAGCAATCAATGGAGAAAGAATAGTCTTTTCAAACAGGTGGTGCTGTGACAACTAGCTGTCCACATGCAAAAGAATGCAGTTGGAGGTGGAGCGCGTTGGCTCACACCTGTAATCCCAGCACTTTTAGAGGATTGCTTGAGTCCAGGAGTTCGAGACTAGCCTTGGCAACATGGTGAAACCCTTTCTCTACAAAAAATACAAAATTAGCCTGGGATGGTAGTGTGTGTCTGTAGTCCCAGCTACTTGGGTGGTGGGGGGCAGGCTGAAATGGGAGGTTGAGGCTGCAGTGAATCTAGATTGAGATTGCACCACTGCACTCCAGCCTGGGTGACAGAGTGAGACCCTGTCTCAAAAAAAGATAAAGGACAATCAAAGAATGGGAAAAATATTTTCAAAGTACGTATCTGATAAGGAACTTATATTAAGAACATCTAGGCCAAGCATAGTGGCTTATGCCTGTAATCCCAGCACTTTGGAAGGCCAACGTGGACGGATCTCCTGAGCTCAGGAGTTCAAGACCACCCTGGGCAACATGGTGAAACCCCATCTCTACTAAACTACAAAAAATTACTTGGGTGTGGTGGCGCATGTCTGTAGTCTCAGCTACTCAGGAGACAGGCACGAGAATCACTTGAGCCCCAGAGGCAAAGGTTGCAGTGAGCCGAAATCACGCCACTGCACTCCAGCATGGGCTACAGAGTGAGACTCTGTCTCAAAAAAAAAAAAAAAAAAAAAAAAATCCCTAAAGAACTATTACAGCTCAATAATAAGATGACACAGAACCTAACTGAAAACTGAACAAAAGATCTGAATAGACATTCCTCTAAAGAAGGTATATTCAGCATCCTTAGCAGGGAAGTGCCAATCAAAACCACATGATCACACTCACTAGGTGTGGCTGTGATCAGAAAGATAGATGATAACAAATGTTGATGAGGATGTTGAGAAGTCAGGACTTTCATACACTGGGATGGGAATATTAAATGACAGAACCACTTTTTTTTTTTTTTTTTTTCTTGACACAGAGTCTCGCTCTGTCGCCCAGGCTGGAGTGCAGTGGCACAATCTCGGCTCACTGCAAGCTCCGCCTCCCGGGTTCACGCCATTCTCCTGCCTCAGCCTCTCCGAGTAGCTGGGACTACAGGCGCCCGCCACCACGCCCGGCTAATTTTTTTGTATTTTTTAGTAGAGATGAGGTTTCACCGCGGTCTCGATCTCCTGACCTCGTGATCCGCCCGCCTCGGCCTCCCAAAGTGCTGGGATTACAAGCGTGAGCCACCGCGCCCGGCCGACACAACCACTTTTTAAAAAAAATCTGGCAGTTCCACAAAAAGTTCTGCTTTGAGTTATTATTCAAATCAGCAATTCCAGTGCTATGTATATACCCAAGAATAATGAAAACATGTTCACACAAGAGCTTGTACCCGAATGTTCATAGTATTATAATAGCCGAAAGGTAGAGACATGGCACATGTTCATTCACTGAAGAACAGACAGGCAGAATGCGGTATATTCAGGCAGTGCAATATTATTCAGCCATAGAAAGGAATGAAGTTCTGGCACAGAGAAACCCTGAAAACACGCTAGGTGGAAAAAGCCAGACACAAAAGGTCGCATATGAAATTCCATTGAGATGCAATGTCTAGGTGAGGCAAAATCCATAGAGGTGGAAGGTAGATGGGTGGCTGCCTAGGGCCAGTGAGGAGGGAGAGGGATGGAATTGGGCGTTGATAACTAAAGGGTTACAGCGTTCCTTTTGTTGTAATAAAAAGATCCTAGATTGTAGTGAAAACCATTGAATTGTACACTTCAAATGGTTGAATTGTGGTATATAAGTTATATCTCAAAGCTATTAACAAATAAACTCACGGAAAAGTGTTTACGGTTGCAGGCCCTTGAACTAAGGAGAGGCCTCCCGCAGGCTCCTGTGAGTTCAGAGGCTGACACACCAGCCCAGAGCTCACGAGATCTCGGGACTTGGGGCAGTGGGGACAGTCAGGAGCCTGTGCTAGAAATGTCCTAATTGTCCCTTCTCAAGCAGGAATCGGTGGCTCTTGTTTAGTGGCTGCCTTTATCATGCTGGGCTGCTTCTCTCACCCCTTCCTCTGTCCTTTCCCGTTACGCAGTGCCGGCTTCTCCCAGCGCCTCTGGTGGGGATTCTTAGGACAGAGAATTTGCCCAGTGTGGTCCGTTGCCTTTCAGCAGGCCCTTTCGCAGTGCACCTTCCCCTTGCTGCCTCTCTGCGCCCTCTTTGCCTTTCCCCTGTAGGGGCTTTCCTGCAAGTCATGCACCCACCATGGCTGCCATTCCCAAAAACTCTGACGAAGAAGCCCTAATCCTTCTCCCTGGGCCAGCCATCATCTTTGCAGCCTCATAGAAAAGCCATCCCGAGCTTCACATTGGAGACACCCTCCCACAGGCTGGTTGGGTTTGGAACTGAGAGTCGAGGATTTTCTTTCCCCATGTTCTCTGTGCTTCTCACTTGTGAGGGAGCCTGGACGGGACCCCTATGTCTCTGAGCAGTAGCTTGTACCCCCATAACATGCAGAGAATAACAGCATTCTCTGCATGTTATTTCAACAATAACTTGGTGAGTCATCTCTTCATTTTCTAGGTCATTTCTTTTTCATATTTATACTACATACTCCCAGGTTCTTGCAGGATTTGACGTTGCTTAATATTGGCCCAAGCCCACCTACCTTAGTACCAGACAAGATGAAAAAGGGTGTTGTAAACTATACAGAGAGGCCAGTCTCTGGGGGTCCCTCTGGAACCGTGCAGACCCACCTGTCCTCCTGGTGGCCCCAAGCTTGCCCCCAGGCTCGGCACACCTGCGGATCAATGCTTAGATTTGCTCACCCGTCAGTGAAATCTCACCCTGAAAAAAGTGCCATCTTCCTTTTCTCCTCATCCCCTGCACCTCTGCCTCAAACCCCAAAACAGAAACATCAGGATAAGAATGAGGAAACATTACACACTGGTGAGACAGCGAAAATAAGAACGTAACCAAAGTTGTGGCCAGGATCCCTTCACACACAGATAGGATAAGTCTTTCCTAGATAACATATGTACTCTGGAAATACTCCAGAATTCATATTGATTTTTTTAAAATAACTAAGCACATCCCTGATGATCACGTTTTACATCTTTTCCTCCCTGAGAAACCATTTGAGCCTTTCTAGAAAGACCTCACATAGGCTGGATTCATAAACATTCAGGGCTGCCCGTCAGAGCTAATAGCATGAAACCTGGGTCATTTCTAACCATCTAGAGCATTGCTGGGGAACTGCATGCCTGGCCTTTGTTGAAAGTTATTGCGCTTTTAAAAGCTGAGCACCCTGAGTACCTGAGGGTTGCCTTTTTACAAATGTTCCAAGTGCTTGAGTTTTCCCCATGGAGTATGACATTAATCTTAGGTCCCCGGGGTGATGAGGCATTTGCTGGGAGACAGGCAGGCTCTCCTTTTCTAAGGAAGGTGGCCTTCCAGCTCTGTGTGCCTGCATGTTTATGCTAAGGGGGTTATTAAGGAAAGAATAGAATGAAAGATTTATCAGTAAGCTAAGAACATTGCACTGGGAGGGAAGAGGCTGAACCTGTTTTAACTTTTTCCTATGTGGGAATGAGTTTATCAGGTCCTTTTCCAAGAGAGGTTTTAATGCTGGAGGAATAAGGAGAAAAAGTAGGTGTCGGGCACACAAGGGAGCAGGATGGAGACATCTGAAGCCACCAGTGGCCCTTTCTCCAGTTCTGTTTGGGACATTTTCCGAGAGGGACTTAGTGGCTTAAATGTCAAAGGTAAGAGTTTGCAAGTAAACTGTCTTGGACTGCTTGTCGGCCAAGGTCACAGACACCAGTTCTGATACAAACAGTGGTGCACACGTGGGGTCCTTCTCCCCAAGCCCAGCAGTGGCATCCCCTTTCTGCAGGGGCTCAACTGTGCTCTTCAGGTGAGGCCAGGCATCCAGCCTGCTAGTGGCAGGTGCTTCCCAGGCTGCAGACTGCACGCCCTGCAGCCTCCTTGTTGGCCGGCCAGGCTTCTGCACTGCGTACACAGTGACCACGGTCACAGCACTGCCTCCCACAGCATGGCCTGTGCCAAGATTAGAGGAAAAGGGGATTCTGTGGACATGTCAGGTGGGGAAGCGCTGGCTCAGACAGCCCCACAGGTCTCAATACTCCATGGTCTCTTGCCAGCAGACACGCTGTTGGTGTGCCACTCTGTGCTGTGAACCACTTTGAGAATCCCAGGCTTGTGCTTCTTCCCAGGAGAATTTTAATCCTGGAATCTACCTTTCCTGGAGCTTCTGCAGAAAGCGGTGCTCCCAGCAGCAAGGTCAAGGCACTGTGGGCTCACAAGGGCTTGGGGGACCCTATACCTTCACTAGAAAAGTAAACACAGCCAACCTCTTTCTTCCATTGGATAGACGCTAGTGTACAGTGGGAGATAAGGAGACCATCCGATAAGCTGATGGCATCACTGCCAATAAAACTCCTGTCCCCAGCAGTCTCCCAGTCTGCTCTGAAGCCATGGCTGTGGTGTGGAAATGCAAGGAGGTGATCCTGGCACCACCGACTTCTACAGCACAATTGGGCCTCGCTGGGCCACAGAAACCAGATCTGAACCTGCCCCAAAAAGATAAGAGAATACAGAAGGAACATGGAGTAGCTCCCCAAATTGAAGAGACACTGAAAAGTTGGTCTGGGAGAGAAGATCCCGGAGTTGGCTGGAGCGGCTCCTGTGTCCACTCCAAAGGTCACTCTGCTCAGAACCCAGGTTCCTGCACAGTCTGATCAGTCTTTCTCAGCTCACGTGCTCTCCTGTTGGCCAACAAACGGGAGCATGGTAAAGAAAACGGAGGTGTTCTCACCTCTCACCAGAAGAAGGAAGATGACACGAGACAGGCAGAAACTATTAAGTCCTATAGAGAGACAGGCTAAGGTCATGATCTAACCAAGACCGAGAAATGAAGACTGTCCAACCCACTCTGCTCTCAGCTAGAATGAGAGCAGGCAAGTCTGTTAGCAAGAAGGCTACTGTACTGGAAAATCCCTGTGTACTGGGAAAAGCCAGCCCAACCGGAATGTTACTCTTGGATGGGAACTTTCAACATCAGCAGCTGTGTGATTCTCAAAGCATGAGAGTTTTTTTTCCAAACCCTTCATGACTGGGTGTGGTACAACCTGTTACCAAACCCAGACTTATCCTGGTTATTTTAACCTCAAGATTGTACCAACAGAATCTTCAGTCCCCGGAGTGTAATTTGATCAGGTGTGATGGCTTGGGAGAAAACTAAAAATGGGTGCAGTGGACTCATCAGCTGCTGGTTCAACCCTGTTCACTGGGCCTTCTGCTTCCTGTTGAGAGCTTAGTTTGGGCCCGTAAATTCCAGAGAACCATATTTTTTCTCTCAAAACAATACTTGAAAATGATTATGGTAAAAGTGGAGAATTTTAAAACTCTGCAATTTTATTCTTGCTAAGATGTAAAGTACAGAAGCAGCAGAAAGGCAAAGCTCTTTGGCAATGGGCCAGTTCACTCTTGCTCATCAGCAGTAAGGAGAGAAAGGAGGAAGTGGCTGCTGGCTGTCTCGTGGGTTAGGTGGCCCCACAGTCCCTCTGGAAAGTCGACGTATTCACCTCATTTTACAGATGAAGACTTTGAGACGCTTAGTCATTAAGTAGCTTTCCCAGCTCATTCTGGTAACAGAACGCAAAACAATGTTTTCCTCCTTTAAATCTTACCTACTTTCTGCTTTCTCATTCTCATTTTAAAAACAGTACAACCTGCTTCTGCCGTGGCGCGAAAAAGAACCCTTTTGACCAAGACAGCTCTAAATTGATATCCAAAAGCAGGACAAGAGAGTCATCAGGCAGTACTGTAGTGGCATTTAACTCCGAGTGCTATCAAGGGGAAGCTGGAGTGGTTCCTTTCCCTGGAAGTGAAACTCACAGCCCCAAGGCCCAACGCTCTGGGATTAAACACTAGAGCAATTTTTCAGAATGCTGTAGTTAGTTGGTTTTCTGGCTTGTTGTTAGTGTTATCTGCACCCATACTAGAAAAGAAATGAAAATTCAGGACATATCTAACACAAGGAGTTCATTATGGAGGTGGTTTCCCAGGAGACCTGGGGAGATTTGGGGTTGAGGCAGTGAGAGGTGCTGACAGGTGCCGTCCTGGACCTCTGAGACAAGCACACTTTCTACCCGTGCCTAGCTGCCCTTGAGCTTGGAGGGGCTGGGAGGGACTCTCACTCAGACCCCAAGTGACCAGTGATGCAAGTTACCAGGCAATGGAGAAGGAGAGGTGTGTCTGTGTCCCAGGCCTGAGGTTTTCTGGGTAAGGAACTAAACCTACCCATTCAGAGATCAGACCCACAGCTTCTGAAACCTCCATGCTGTCCTCTATGGCTAAGTAATGCATCTACCTGTACCAAGTGCCGCATATAGACAGGACACCTCCGTCATTCCTGTATGGTCTGTGTGACTCTGTTTCTTTAGTCTTCCCTTTCTTTTTCTTGTTCCTCTTCCCCATAAGGGCAAGGACCTTATCAGTGCTCAGCTCACTCAGCAGATATTTGTCAGGAACTTATTTGTAGAACCAAGCTGCCACATGGTGAGTACTCTACAAATATGGAAATCATTGGGTATGCAGCTTAGTCTCCAGTGCCCAGCAGCACCTAGAGCTTAGTAGGTCTTAGTAAGTCATTTGAACAGATAAATGGATTGTTTGGTACTGGTGGAGGGAATGTGCCTCAGTCATCCCAGAATTGCTCATCTCTATGGTTAGCGGCGTTATGTCAAAAATGAGATGTCATTCCGGTGGCATGAGCATTTACCCATTAGGGGACAGATGTCTGGTCTGGACAGATGCTCCGTTGACGAAGGGGTGGAAATCAGAGGCTGGTGTGGGACCCTGGTGTGTGTTGAATTGTCTTCTAGTTACATCGTTCACCCTTTCTAGGTAGAGCCTGTGGTCAACTTTACCCATGCTGTGTCCTACCCATAGCCCACCTTGACTTCTCCCTCTAGTCCTACTCATTCCACTCTCAGCAGCAGTTTCTGCAGACATATTTTAAATCCTTCCTTTACCTGCTCATGCTTTACAGCAGCCTTTATTGAAATGGATTTGTTTAAAGTTGGAAGCAGTAGCAAGATCATCCTCTACTTATCATGTAGAGGCAGCAAGACATGCAATTTGTTAGGTTCAGTAGCTAGCCAGAAAAAGAATGAAATGCTCCATCCATTTCACCCAGCGGCAGCTTCACATGGTGGGCACTGAGAGACTGACCTCAGCTCCCCACCTCACCCCTAGCTGCATGCAAACCCACGGGCAAGTTACATGATCTCGCCATCTGTAAAAATGGGAAATGAGAACATCTCTCATAGAAGTCTTGAGGAGATTAAGTGAAGTAATGCCTATAAATTCCTTCACCGCGAGTAAGCACTCCGTGAACGCCAGCCAAAACTATCATCACTGCTCAACTACAAAACTATATCAATGATAAACATCAGCCAGCTGTTGGACCCCAACATTGTATGGGTTATCCATTATTTCGTAAGACACTCCTCACACATACACATGCGAGCGCACACACACACATTTTTAATACAGTTGTAACTACATAATCTAAACCCATGCTGGTATTTCCCAGATAGTAAAAGATTGGGGGCATGTCCCAGAGTATACTAACATTCCCCTTCTCGTCAGAACAAGTTCATGTAATTTATGCGTATTTCAGAGTAAATTGCAACAGCAGAAAAGTCTTGAGTGGTTCATTTCTGACCTCTTGAATGCTTCTGAGCTCTCTACCTGTGAACTTTAGATAGTATCATCAGCAGGATGGGGGTGAGACTAGGGAAGGAAAAAGGATTCTGGGAGGGTCTCGGTGTCATTCAAACCCGAAGATTGGATTTCAGGCTGAGTCTGGGACTAGAGACTTCACAGATGTGCTGTGCCCGGGTGGCTCATTACAGACCGCTGGAGCCCTGGAAGGGGGAGCGTGAGGAGGCTGCCTTTGTGGGTGGATGTGAAGGCTGGGTCCTGCCAGCACATCTGTCTGCTAACCTGTATTTGGGTTTAAATACCACTGAAGGAAGGAGCCTGGTGAAATTGAAAGACATAATTTCCAAAAGGAATTCCTTAGGACATTAAGGGCAGAAATTAGCACTGAGGAGGTAATGAACGTGCCCTGGGCAACACCGTGCACACGGCTCGGTGGTGTTTTCCTTCCACGACTCTTAATCCACTTCCTGGGAAGAGGATGTTCCCTGGCCAGGGGGAGAGAGCTTTACCCTGAATCATGAGAACAGGGAGGGAAGAACATTTCAGCTGCACCTGCCCAGTGAGTTATCAGGGAGGACAAAGGGTGATCTGGGGGTCAGCACCTCTCAGAGAGCTGATCAGAAGCAAGGCTCAGGCCTCAGGTGATTCTTTTCCTGATATGTCTAGTGGCTCTACTGTGCTGAAATCCCCAGGAGACTGGGTAACCGACAGTGCTGGGCCCCACTCCCAGAGCTTCTGATTCAGTACATCCAGAATGAGACCTGGGAACTTGCATTTCTATCTAGGGCTCTGATAGCACTCATGGTGCTGGTCCAGGGACCACATTGAGAAGCACCAGCATATAGTAATGAAGGTCCCTTGACGTTTTAAGTCAGAAAGCATGGTGGAAGTCACCAGATTTGGTGAATTGGGTCCCATGACTTGAATCTAACAGCAGATGCAAAAATCCTTCAGTAGAGATAGAGTATGGGGCTTATCTAGGAGGGAAAGGTAGTCAGTTACCTCATCTCCTGAAGACTTCAGGGCCCACAGCCCAGGCCACTGAGGGGAGAGAGCCACAAGGCAGAGACCTAACCAAGTGGAGATTGAAGGCAGGACTTTGCAGGAGGCTCCAGGCCTCGCATGGCAGAAGCTCTGGTGCCTGGAGCTGGGGATGGAAATGAGGCAGTCGGATGCCCTAATTGACAGACAAAGCACTCCCTATTTCTCTTCTCTCCGGCATAAATGGATGAATGAAAGGGCTCATTACCCTGACTTTATTTCTTACAAAGCAGGAAAGTTTCTGACAACCTGGGAAGCAGCGACCATTTTGTTTTGCAGTTTGCCACGGTCAGGAAAGAAAACCGAGCAGGGTTAAATCTAGATCCTTATGTTTTGAGAAGATATTAATAGAGTAAGTAAAGGTCACAGTAGAGGTAGTTTTGTTCCCACAGCTACAGAAAGTCAATACAGCTCCGCACCTAGGTGAAATCTGGGAAGATTCCATTCTGACTCCATAATCACAACTGACACAACAAGACATAAGATGGGAGACATACTCAGGACTAGGGGTTCACCCTGGTGGCTCGGGGTGAACCAGATGGAAAGACCCGAGTGCACTGGGGCATGCAGCAATGGGAGGGAGGAAACAGTTTGCAGCCTTAGCAAGCAGCGCGGGCCAGACAGCGAGATGTCCGCAAACAGCCCTGCTAAGAAAGCTTCGACAAGGATAGCTTTTTGTGGTTGTTTTAAGTTAGCCCTTGAAATAAGGAAAACTGAGAAGGAGACACCTGTTAAGGCTAAAAGTGGCAAAAGGCAAAGTGCGGGTTCACTGCTGCTTTTCAAAAAGGAGAAGGAGGGTAAAGGTAAAAGGCAATGGTAGAAGAAAGCAGGCAAAGAGCATGGCAGCTCAAGAAAACTAAGGAGGGAGCCCTGAGAAGCAGAAGCAGTGGAGTGAGGACTCCAGCAGCCAGGTTCCCATCCCAGCCCCGCTGCTGCCAGCAGGGGACCTGCAGCAGGCCACTCAACCTGTCTGTACGACAGGGGACTGAGAGAGTTCCTACCTCAGAGGGTTGTCATGAGAATGATACGAGCTAAGAGAAATAAATGGCTCAGGACAGTTCCTGGCACACAGTAAGAGCTAAATTTGTCATTTTTATGATCACTGTTATGATTTTCTAGAAGTGTCCAAAACCCCATTCCAGTACAAAATCCAATCCAAGATGCTACAGAACGTTACAGCTGTCATCTCTGAGGCTCTGCTGACTGGTTCTGAGAAACCACAGCAGACAAGAGCAGAGCCAGTGGTCTGAGGGCTGGGTCTCAATTTCCCAAACAGATAAATGGCCAGGTCCGAAGAATGCTGTTTCAGAGTGCTGTCAACCCCTGGCACAACTAGAGGATGAGGGATGATTTAGGCAGATGGTTTGCATGCATTTTTGAAAAGAAGGCTGCTTGAGTGCCCCAAATGTATGAGGGTTTAATGAGAACATTCTGCGCCTGTCTGACTGTTATTGGGGTGGGGGGTCAGGTCAGCAGAGCACTTAGTAAGCTTCCCATGATATTGTTATGGATGAAGCAGGGACACAGATGGCGGCTGATGGCTCATCACCCAGGCACTACAGTTCCTAGAGGGTCTGTCTGTGGCTCTGCCTGTACAGCTTGTCAGCAGCCTCCTGTCATGTGACTTCTCTGGATAGGGCTCCCCAGTGGGGACTGCCATGGGGTCAGGAGACTCCACAGAAATGTGTGGCTATCAAGTGGTAGGACTCCTCTCAGAACAGGACACTCATTCTGCTTCCCAACCCACTCCTTGTGGCTCATGGGACTCAGACTCCCAGTTCTCAGGGTCTGCATGATGTCTTTACAGATCAGACCAAGAAAGAAAATGTGAACTGAAGATTTTATAACTAGCTAAACTATCCTTCGAGTATCAAAGCTTTAGAAAAACAGTTTTAAATAGACAAGAGCTGAGGATGCTGTATCCATGAGCCCTTCTTGAGGAATTTACTGGAGCAGGAATCAGCAAACTTTTCCAGTGAAAGACAGATATTAAATATTTTAGGCTTTACAAGCCATGTAGTCTCTGTCTTAACTACTCAATTCTATTGTAGCAGAAAAGCAGCTATAAACAATGTATAAACAAATAGACAGGGCTGTATTCTAATAAAACTGTATTCACCAAGACAAGTATCAGGGAGGATTTGGCCCTCAGGCCATAGTTTGCCAATCCTACTACTATCATAGGATGCCCTTCATCTAACCAAGAGATGACTAGGGTCAGGGGTAAAAGGGCTGATGGTGAGCATCTTAGGATGTTTAATTGTGGAGCTAAGACTAACACAAAGTTAGATACAGGAATGAAAAATAATATGTAAATGTTATATACTCTGACAAAATGAAAAGAATGCAACTAAAAGCAATAGAAAAAAGAGTAGAATAAAAGAATAAAAAGAAAAAACAGAAAGCAGGAGAATCAAATAATAACATTTGTTGTTGTTTAGACAGTGGGTGGAAGTCAAGAGATATCATTGAAAACTGATAAACCAGGTAGTAAGAGATTAGGAAAGAGAGACAAAGTGCATTTTACAAAGGTATGAGTACTTCTGCACCTCCCAACTCTTGTTCACCCTGTTCTCCTTGCCAATAATGCCTTCACCTGTATTCTCCACTTGTACACATTAAAACACAATGTGATACCACTGACACACCCACTAGACTGGTTGAAATAGAAAAGACAGATGATACTATGTTTTGGCAAGGACATGGAGCCATTGGCATTCTCTGTCATTGCTGGTGTGAGTGTAAATTGGCATAACCACTTTGGAAATCTATTTGTCTAAACATACAAATTCTCATGACCCAGAAATTCTAGATTGTTTCAAGGTGGGCAGAGCTATGCAGACATTCCCCAAAGTCTGAGGAAGCTGAGAGGCCAAAGAGGCTGACAAATCCAGTTTCTTAGAAAGAAACATTTAATAGGGACTTACAAACAGCAGCCATGTCTGTGCCTTGGGCAGCAGCAAGACAAGATGGTGGATCCCCATGCCATTGTCCCCCAGATCCAGGTCAAGGAATGGTTCAGATGCGATTTGTAGGACAACTGAAGTGTGATAGCATAAGATTGTTTGACCTAAGAGCACAATTTATGGTATGCACCTGCTTTTACACAAACAACAATGGATAAATTGGAAATCTCAGAGGCCTTCCTGGAACTAGAGTTAGTCAGTTAAGCCAACATGGCGGGTAAGCATTCAAGATGGAGTTGCTTTAGCCTCCCATTTAAGATGCAGTTGCTTTAGCTTCCACATAGGTGTATGCCAGCAAGTTGTATAAGACATGTACAAGAATGTTCAGAACAGTGCTATTCATAAGAGGCCAAAACCTGAAACAACCCAAATGCTCATCCACAGTACAATGGATGGATCGTGGTCTAGTCATACAATGAAATATGACACAATGATGAAAATAAACTATTGTTCTACAAAACTTGGATCAATCTCACAAATAAAGAAGCTAGACACAAAAGACAAGAGTGCATGCTCTGTGAGTTCATTTATATAAAGTTGAAAAACATGCCAAACAAACCTTGATGATAGGCGTCAGAATTGTTGGGGGAGGCTCATAAATGAGTATGAGGAGGCCTTCTGAGATTCTGGTAATATTCGCTTCTTGATCTGAGTTGTAGTTACAAGCCTTGCTTTGTGAAAATTTCGTCAAGCTGTATACTTATAATTTATATACTTTTATGTATTTATGTGATACTTGAATAAAACTATCAAAAATGGTTGGAGTAAAACAAAAACCTTTAGATACCAAAAAATAAATAAATGGCAAAGAAATAACATCTAAAAAAAACACAGAAAACACAATAAAATATATACAGTAATTATAATTAAATTCTACTACAAAGTTGAGATCAAGTAGATTGGAATTGGCCTAGCTTACTGGTTAAAAGAAAAAGATTTTCTGAAAGAAAAGGCGTGGTGGCTCACGCCTGTAATCCCAGCACTTTGGGAGGCCAGGGCGAGCAGATCACCTGAGATCAGGAGTTCGAGACCAGCCTGGCGAATGTGGTGAAACCCTGTCTCTACTAGAAATACAAAAAAATTAGCTGGGCGTGGTGGCGAGTGCCTATAATCCCAGCTACTGGGGAGGCTGAGGCAAGAGAATTGCTTGAACCCTGGGGGTGGAGGTTGCAGTGAGCCGAGATCACGCCACTTCACTCCAGCCTGGGCAAAAGAGCGAAACTCTCTCTCAAAAAAAAAAAAAAAAAAAGAAAAAGAAAAAGATTTTAAACTGGCTCACAAAGACCCAACTATGTACTGTATGCAAAAAAAGACACCTAAAAGAAACTGATTCAAAAAGGCTAAAAATAAAGGTATTCCAGGGAAGCAAAAACAGTAAGAGAGCAGAGGTAGCAATCCCAACTTTAGACAAAATAGACTTCAAGCCAAAAAGCATTAAATGTGACAAGGAAACTTACATTAAAAGTCTTAATTTATAATGAAGATATAACAGTTATGAATATTTATGCTTCAAATAGCACAGCAGCCATTTATATAAAGTATAAACTACAGGAGATACAGAGAGAGATGTATTGGCTATAGGAGACAACATTAGCGAACCACTCTCAATCCAAGACCTGTCTCACTGACGCTGTGATGCTGAGCAGGTTACTTCACAGGAGCTCCCCCGCTTATCTAACTGGGAATCAAGTGAAGACTAAAGCACACAACATCTGGCATATAGAAGGGTCCAATTAGTGTGGTTCTTATCGTTTATTTACTTGAAGCAGGTCACATTGCAACTAGGCATGTATTTGTCAAGGCCACGTGCTAAGGAAACATTGACCGGTAAGGAACATCCGAAGAGGGGAGTGGGGCGGAGGGACTGTAGCCTGGACGCTGCTGCCTCTTAAGGAACAGCTGAAGGGCTACGTGCATGGGCAGAAAGAAGACACAAGGGACACACAGAAGGACTTTTGGAAACCTTGTCCCAGTGCCTTCACAAATGTAAAGCATCGTCACTAGAGAACAAGCATCCCCAACAGGCTAGTGGGGCGGGCATGGCCGGGTCGTAGTGTAATGAGATCCCCATCATGGAGAGATCCAAGCACTCCTCCCTGGCCCTCTGAATGATGTTGCTTAACACTTTGGATCCAGGACTTCCATTTGTACCCTGCGGAAATCATCCAAAATATGGACAAAATGGGCACCTACCCAAATGGCCAAGTATGCCCTGGTTCAGTAATGTATGGCTCTATCTATATGACAGAGTAATATGCAAGCATTAAAAAGTTAATCTTTAGCACTTTGGGAGGCCAAGGTGGAAGGACCACTTGAAGCCAGGAGTTTGAGACCAGCCAGGGCAACAAAATGAGACAACATCTCTACAAAAAAAAAATTTAAAAATTAGCCAGTTACAGTGACATGCGCTTGTAGTCCCAGCTGTTTGGGAGGCTGACACAGGAGGATTGCTTGAGCCCAGGAGTTCGAGGCTGTAGTGAGCTGTAATTGCACCACTGTCCTCCAGCCTGGGTGACAGAGCAAGACCCCATCTCAAAAAAAAAAAAAAATCAACCTTTAGAAAAGATTTTTGATTGCATAGGAATTGCTTCTGTATCAATAGTGATGCACAATATACAATGATTTGTGTTATGACATCGACATCAAAGGAAGATGTTTAGGAAAAAAGACTAGGATCATGTGTGTCCTTTGGTTCTCTTGCTTTCTATTTTTTGTACTTTCCAGATTTTCTACAATGTGCATGAATTATATTTATAAGTTCTATTAAGCAGAAAATACAGCAATAGAAGAGATAAACTAAAGCGAGTGAGAATAGCCCAAGATACCCTGGAGATCAGCGCAAAGATCATTTTTGTAAGCTCCGGGTCACCTGTCAGTTTTCTTCATAGAGAACCATGGAATTTAAAGTTAGAAAACATTCATGAGGTCCTTAAGAAGCAAGAGGCTCTGTGCTAGAGTCTGACTTTCAGAAGAGATAGAGAGAAGGCAAGGACTTGGGCAAGGACCGCCCACAGCAAGATGTGACCAGGCCTTTGTGGATGAAGAGAGGAAATCGGGACTCTGAGTGGCCCCAAATACAGTTTTTTCACCAGGGAGTGGGATATTCTCTACAATTCTGTAAATAAAATTTTCCTGGCCAGGCAAAGTGGCTCACACCTGTAATCCCACCACTTTGGGAGGCCGAGGCAGGCAGATCACCTAAGGTCAGGAGGTTCAAGACCAGCCTGACCAACGTGAAACCCCGTCTCTACTAAAAATACAAAAAAACATTAGCCCAGCGTGGTGGCAGGATCTCCTGAGTAGATCCCAACTACTCAGGAGGCTGAAGCAAGAGAATCACTTGAACCCAGGAGACAGAGGTTGCAGTGAGCCAAGATCACACCACCGCACTTCATCCTGGGCAACAAAAGCAAAACTCCGTCTCAAAAAAAAAAAATTTATTTTGTTCACCTAAAAGCAAAAGTTGACAGGGGAAAACATCACAAAACTTGGTTCAACAAGACTTGGAAGAGTCTCTTTTCTCGGGGTCTTGAAGGCAGAATGGCGGCCAGCCAGTCTCCTGTGTGCCTCTTGGTGAGAAATCCTTAAAGCCTGTTTAGACAGAAACATCTTTGCAGAGCAGCCCCTTAGGAAACTTTTTGAAAATTCAAGAAGCAGCAGCAGCGCTCCGGTGAAAACAGATCATGTGACAAGATACTTGCTGAGCAAAAGTCTCAAAAGTATATGGATGAGTGGATGCCATAAGCTTCATACAGCCAGAAATAAAATGAATCTCCTTCCTTTCTGCTTGGAAGGCGTACAGACGTGGTTTCTGTAGCTCATTAGCTATTAAAATTATTAACAAATTATTATTTTCAGTTGAAAGTAGTTATGGTATTCATTATTCCTCCCATGCCAAGACTCTCTCTAATTTACTCAGAACATGAATTATCCAAAGCAATCCAGAGTTTCTAAATAGTTTTGGACCAGGTTCACTGCCTTTGGCTCAGCAAACCTGTCAGGGCTGGGTGGCTAAAGGTCTCCGTTACATAATTTACTGGTAACTTAATTGAGACTAATTACTGTCTTTCATTTGCCTGCCTGAAGAACATCTGCCCGGCATCTGCTGTAACTGTGTTTGGTTGGGGTGTTTGAATCTTTTTGTGAAGTGAAATAAAGGGCGTGAATATTTTAATGTAGATTTATCCCACTGTCACTTTTTATAGGAAACTGCTGGTTATTTTATTAGCCAGCAACATTAATACGAACTTTCTCTCCAGTGTGCCAGAGCCAAGGTTTAGGGTGGACTCAGCACACGCTGCCTTAGTGGGGTCCACCGCCAAGGAGGAGGGGGGGCTGTGGCTAAGTCAGCGCATGGGGGTGTGGTGCACGCAGCTCCTGGACTGCTCTGCGATATGCCTGCTGGGGGCCTGCGTCCATCCAGAAGGGGACACTAGGTGATAACAGATTGACCATGTAGGATCAATCGTTGGCACACGCACGTGAGAAACAAATGAGTTTCAACCCATTTCACAGATGGAAAAACTGAGCCTGGGGAAGTTTAGTAGCCAAGGTCGACAAAGACTTAGCCTGGGAGCCCGAACTAGATCTGAGCCTCTTGACTCCTAGGAGTACCCAAGCCATAGCAAGGTCAGGATAGTCTTGGCAGGAATGGTATCATTTAGGCCCTTTGGAGAGCCTTAGATGTGCCAGCAGTGGAAGAGAAACATCTAGGACCTGTGGAGGAGCAGGCACTTGACACTGGCCGACTGAGAAATGAGGAGGGCGTGCAGGCAGAGGGACCGGTGCCAGCATGTCTGGGTGAAGGAATAGCCAACAGCCTGGGAAGGAGGAGCACATGTGGCAGGCCAGGGCCAGGGCGACAAGGCTTCTTCCCCTTACCTTCACCTACCCTAGTACTTCTTTTTCTTAGTCCAGAGTCTTACTTTTGTTTCTTTCCATATATCCCTGAAAACAGCTGCAGTCCTTGGGTGGAGCTATGAAGGAGCATGGCCTGAATGAATGAGTGAATCATCAGACTGGTTGGGACCGGAATGCTGGGCTCAGGATATGAAAGGCATTAGGTACTAGGGAGCCATCAAAAGTTTCAGACTGCAGCGGTGGCAGAGAAGCATAGGTTACTTGGAAGGGAAGAGAGATGACATGTTTGTTTTTGGGGGGAGCAGTGCAGTTGGAGACTGTTATGGCACCCTAGCTAAGGGTGGCCATGGATAGGGGGAGGGGAAGGCAGATTTGAGATCCTCCATGGTGGTTGGCTTGGCGGGACTTAGCAGTTGCTTGAATGTGGCACAGAGAGCAGTCCAAGATGACCCCCAGATCCTAACCCTGCATGTCTGGTCTTTGGAAAAGAAGAGGCCACTAGCCTTCAGTAATGGGGACTAGCAGAGTGGTCTGTGACACGCACACCCACCCAGAACCACAGGCATGGTGGGACTCACTGCTGTCCTCTAGGCTGGTGAACACATCGGCCTGAAGCCTCCCAGGTGGAGAGTCAGGGGTCCCCTATGCCCTGCTCCCTAGTATCTGAAGGAACATGGCATAGGTAAGGTCCTCAAACAGTTATTTTTAAGTGAGCCATGAGAGCAAAGAAGCTACAGACTGAACCAAGGAACGAGCCGAGCTAGCTTAGAAAATGAGGGAGGACGGAGATGGAGAAGTGGAGGGGAGAACAGCGAAGCTCCCAGCACTGGAGAAGCCCAGGAGGAAGCAGGTGAAAACAAGGAAGAGAGGCTGTCAGTGACAAAGCTGTCATCTGTACTAAAGATGATTATGATACGTCATGGTCTCCAAACACCCTTAGTCACTTGAGTCAGTGCATGGAGATAGACACAGCCGAACGCCAGCCACCGGGTCAGGATGGGGGCCCCTAGGCATCAGCCGCCTCCACATGGCTCCAGCCTGGATGTCCGTTGCCCCCTGGGAAATCTCTTTTCACGTTCACCATGAACATGGACTTTATAAGCCTTAACTACCACGGTCACTGCTTCTAACTTAGCAGCAGCATGTTAAGAGGCACCAGGAACTCAAAATAGACCCACCAAGAGTCACCTTGCAGCTTGTTGTCAGGGGCCCGGCTGGCTCCTGATGGCTCTGGGGGAGTCAGGGAGTGAGCCTGCAGCTTGCAGTTAAAGGTAGTTGTGGGTGGGGATTCAGGCAGAGCTGTGAATTCCCTTGCTCATAAAGCTGCATGCCAGAGCCCCAGGCAGCCAGCTCAGCCCTGTTGGAGCCCTGCCTCTGCCCCTTCGAACACAGTGCCGAGGGAGCACTTCCCCTGTGTCCCCCTTACAGGACAAGCAGAGCTGCCTCAGACTGCTGAGCACCTCCCTGCCTTGCCCCAGGAATATTTTCTGAGAGCCTTGTGAAATTCTGAATATTTTCATGTCCAAAGTGGAGCAGCAGCGGGGGTGGAATGCTGGGGAGGTCTGCTTGTGTGTTTTCACATTGAATAATTTTGTGGGGCCGGGCAGCTGGGCCAGCTGGGCAGGGACTCCCGCTGCTGTTAATCAGTCCCCTGGGTGTTTTCTGCAGCCTGCTTGGTTCAGGACTTTGGTGTTTGTTTCTGCTGGGTACCATTCCAACTGCTCTCCTGGGAAAACTGTGCCACGTCATCATGCTGTGGGAGCCATTTTTTCCCGAATCTTCTTAGAACAAGATGCTTGGGGCTAACCTGTTAAGTTAGCATGTGTGCATAGTAGGAATTTGGTGATCAAAACAAAGAAAGCAATGACAAGGATCCGTGTGCAGGCCAGTGGTGCAGAATCATCTCCAAGTGTGAGCTGGAGGGAGATGGGCATCTGGCTGTTGGAGCTTAGGCTCACAACCCCGGCAGCTGCTGCCTCGGGATAGGAAAGTGTAAAGCCCTAGACTAGAGGCCGCAGGGCCAAATTCCACAGCAGACGTAGCTTGGCCCACACAGGCGTCTTAAGGTTTTAGGATTCATTTCCAACATTTTTAAATCAGGAGATTGCAGTAAGACTCTGGATTTTTAGCCTTACTTTTAAAAACGAATGGCGTGGCAACATTTGGCCTCAGTGGGCCGGAGCGCAGGTGTGGTCGTACACCGGATAGCACGTGTTCAGCTGCCCATGGTCTCAACCGCTCACTGCAGCCAAGGTCAGTTAGTACATACCAGCCTGACTATAGCTTCTGCAAGTATTTTTCTTATAAAAATTTTCATAGTGCAGAAAAGTACCGAGATTAACTAATAAACACGTCTCCACTTCCCAGTTTTAACAAATCTTTACAATTGCTGTATTCATTTCACATCCGTTAAGTCATAATGTGTTACAGATATGTTGGAAGTCCTTTTTGACCGCTCCCTAGTCCCATTCTCCTCCTTTCCCCTGTTGGTATGTATGCATCTCATCCCACCCAAATTTTCAGACTTGCGGTATATATGTATATATCCACCAACAGAAGGGAGTATTGTTTGTTGTGTCTTAAATAATCTCTTAGGGCATGTACATCTGTCTTGCCCCTGGGAACTCGCCATGTTGCTGCTGTGGCTCTGGTGCATTCGTTTTCTATATGATTTCATCTTACACATTTATTCATTCTGCCATCAATGGACACGTAGGTGGACTGCCATTTGAGGTTTATACAATTATGGAGTGAATGTCGTTTTCTGTTTTTCTTGGGCACATGTGTAAGAAACTGTATCCCCAGAAGTGGAATAAGGCATAGGTTATACACACCCTGAGGGGTTACCTGTAGGTAGCGTCCCACCAGTACCTGGTGAGAACATTTCTCCCATCGTGGCCAAATGTGGCTTAGTCACATATTTTAGTGTTGTCAGTCTGATGGATGTGAAAGGGCTCGTCCTCGTTTGTTTTTTTAATTCCCCTGCTCTGTGGTGAGGTTGAATAGTTTCAGATGTTTGGGGGATGTATTAGTCTGTTGTCACATTGCAAAGAACTACCTGAGACTGGATGATGTAAAGGAGAAGAGGCTTCGTTGGCTCACAATTCTGCAGGCTGTACAGGAAGCATAGCTGGGGAGGCCTCAGGAAACTTACACTCATGGCAGAAGGCAAAAGAGAAGTAGGCACTTCCTACCCGGCTGGAGCAGGAGGAAGAGAGAGAAGTGGGAGGTGGTTCACACTTCTAAACAACCAGATCTCCTGAGAACTCACTCAGCATCATGAGAACAGCAAAGGGGAAATCCCCCTATGATCCAATCACTGCCCACCAGGCCCTTCCTCCAACACAAGGAATTACAATTTAACATGAGGTTTGGGTGAGGGCCCAGAGCAAACCCATATCGGGAGATATTTATATTTCTTCTCAAGTGATTTTTTTCTTCTACTGTTTGCCCATTATCTGATTATGCTATTTGTCTTCTCTTAGTTGATTTGTATGTTCAGCTTTACAAAAGAAAAGAACCCTGACACAGGCTACAACACAGATGCACACTGAGGACATTATGCTAAGTGAAATAAGTCCGTCACAAAGGGACAATACTGTATGATTCTGCTTGTATAAGGCACCTGGGGTAGTGAATTCACAGAAACAGAAAGTAACATGGTGGTTGCCAGGGGCTAGGGAGAGCAGGAAACAGGGAGTTATTGTTTAGTGGGCACAGAGTTTCCGTGTAGGAAGTTGAAAAGCTTTAGAGATGGATGGTGTTGGTGTCTATACAATCATTTGAATATACTTAATGTCACTGAACTGTACAGCTTACAAATGGATTTGATGGTAAATTTCATTATGTATATTTTACCACAACAAAAAACACACATAATGAAACACCACTTCACACACACTAGCATGACTATAATCAAAAAAGACATAATAGGAAGTCTGTGTGATGATGGTGATAATCTAGAACCTCAAGAACAAACCAGCAACCCCAAGAGTACTCACAGACCCTCTGAAGGAAGCAGACTGCTCCTGCAGGACCCGGGAGACACCCCAAATACTGTGAGTGCCCAAACTGTGGAAGTGGGAAAGGGAGAGCATCTTCTCCCAAATATACACCCCCACTGGAGAAAATGAAAGTCTGTTTGCGGGAGAAGTTTCCGACCTTACCTGGAGCTGAGTCAGTTTAGAGAGTCGAGCAAAATACAGAAGTAGAGGAAGCAGCGGGAAAGACCGTGGGAGCTCCCTGGGTCCCCAAGCAGGCCATTCCTGCCTGGCACCACAGGGATCCATCGGGAGGGAGGCCAGAGGAGAGGCCGAACACCACAGGGAGAAGGAAGTCTCCAGCTGAACTACGTAATAATTTGAACCGGGCAAGAAGCATCCTGGCCAGAACTCGGGGGATGGCACAAATCCAGTGTGCAGATTCCACAGGTGGGGGCAGAAACAAGCCCCTTTCTTTCACAGCTGGGAGGCAGATAGCCTGGGGCAAGTTCTCAAGCCCAGCTTGCCCACTGCCTGGAAACAGACGCGGGGCTATTGAGGGGGCACATTGGGAGTGAGACCAGCCCTTTGGATTGCATGGGAGCTGGGTGAGGCCTGTGACTGCCGGCTTTCCCCCACTTCCCTGACAACCTGCGTGACTCAGCAGAGGCAGCCATAACCCTCCTAGGTACACAACTCCATTGACCTGGGAACCTCAACCCCATCTCCCATAGCAGCCACAGCAAGACCAGCCCAAGGAGAGTCTGAGCTCAGACGCGCCCACCCCTGCCCGCACCAGAATGGGCCTTCCCTATCCACCCTGGTAGCTGAAGACAAATGGCATATAATCTTGGGGGTTCTAGAGCCCCACCCGCCACTGGTCCCTCTCCATACTACCATAGCTGATGCTCTCTAGAAAGCGTCGCCTCCCGGCAGGTGGCCAACCAGCACAAAAATAGAGTACTAAACCACCAAAGCTAAGAACCCTCACGGAGTCCATTTCACTCCCCTGCCACCTACCCTGGAACAGGTGCTGGTATCTACAGCTGAGAGACCCATAGATGGTTCACATCACAGGACTCTGTGCAGACAAGCCTCAGTACCATCCCGGAGCCGGGTAGACTTGCTAGGTGGCTAGACCCAGAAGAGAGACAGCGATCACTTCAGTTCGGCTCACAGGAAGCCATATCCATAGGAAGAGGGGAGAGTACTCCATCGAGGGAACACCCCATGGGACGAAAGAATCTGAACAACAGCCTTCAGCCCTAGACCTTTCCTTTTACAGAGTCTACCCAAATGAGAAGGAACTAGAAAACCAACTCTGGTAATATGACAAAACAAGTCTCTTTAGTACCCCCCAAAAACTCACACTAGCTCACCAGCAATGGATCCAAACCAAGATGAAATCTCTGATTTACCTGAAAAAGTATTCAGGAGGTTAGTTATTAAGCTAACCAAGGAGGCACCAGGGAAAGGCAAAGCCCACTGCAAGGAAATCCAAAAAACGATACAAGAAGTGAAGGGACAAATATTCAAGGAAATAGATAGCATAAAGAAAAAACAATCAAAACTTCAGGAAACATTGGATACACTTATAGAAATGCAAAATTATCTGGAAAGTCTCAGCAATAGGATTGAACAAGTAGAAGAAAGTAATTCAGAGCTCGAAGACCGGTCTTTGAATTAACCCAGTCCAACAAAGACAAGAATAAGAAAGTATGAACAAAGTCTCCAAGAGGTCTGAGATTATGTTAAATGACCAAACCTAAGAATAATCAGTGTTCCTGAGGAAGAAGAGAAATCTAAAAGTTTGGGAAATATATTTGAGGGAATAATGGAGGAATACTTCCCCAGCCTTGCTAGAGACCTAGACATCCAAATACAAGAAGCACGAAGAACACGTGGGAAATGCATCGCAAAAAGATCATCACTTAGGCACATTGTCATCTGGTTAACTAAAGTTGAGATGAAGGAAAAAATCTTAAGAGCTGTGAGACAGAAGCACCAGGTAACCCATAAAAGAAAACCTATCATATTAACAGCAGATTTCTCAGCAGAAAACCTACAAGCTAGAAGAGATTGGGGCCCTATCTTCAGTCTCCTCAAACAAAACAATTATCAGCAAGAATTTTGTATCCAGCAAAAGTAAGCATCATATATGAAGGAAAGATACAGTCTTTTTCAGACAAATGCTGAGAGAATTCGCCACTACCAAGCCACCACTACAAGAACTGCTAAAAGGAGCTCTAAATCTTGAAACAAATTCTGGAAACGCATCAAAACAGAACCTCTTCAAATCATAAATCACACAGGACCTTTAAAACAAAAATACAAGTTAAAAAACAAAAGAAAAACAAAAAAAACAAGGTACACAGGCAACAAATAGCATGACAAATGCAACGGTACCTCACATCCCAATACTAACATTGAATGGCCTAAATGCTCCACTGAAAAGTTACAGAACCACAGAATGGGTAAGAACTCACCAACCAACCATCTGCTGCCTTCAGGAGACTCACATAAACTAAAGTAAAGGGGTGGAAAAAGGCAATTCATGCAAATAGACAACAAAAGCGAGCAGAGGTAGCTATTCTCATATCAGACAAAAAAAAACTTTAAAGCAGCCGCAGTTAAAAGAGGCAAAGTGGGACATCATATAATGGTAAAAGGCCTTGTCCAACAGGAAAATACCACAATCCTAAACATATAGGCACCTAACACTGGAGCTTCCAAATGTATGAAACAATTACTAATAGACCTAAGAAATGAGATAGACAGCAACACAATAATAGCGGGGGACTTCAATACCCCACTGATAGCACTAGACAGGCCATCAAGACAGAAAGTCAACAAAGAAATAATGGATTTAAACTATACCTTGGGACAAATGGACTTAAAAGATATATACAGAAGATTTCATCCAACAACCGCAGAATACACATTCTATTCAACAGCATGTGGAACTTTCTCCAAGATAGACCATATGATAGGCCATAAAATGAGCCTCAATAAATTTAAGAAAATTGAAATTATATCAGGCACTCTCTCAGACCACAGTAGAATAAAACTGGAAATCAACTCCAAAAGGAACCTTCAAAATCATGCAAATACATGGAAATTAAATAACCTGCTCGTGAATGAGCACAGGGTCAAAAACAAAATGAAGATGGAAATTTAAAAATTCTTAGAACTGAACGACGGTAATGATAAAACCTGTCAAAATCTCTGGGATACAGCAAAGGCAGTGATAAGAGGAAAGTTCTTAGCCCTAAACATCTACATCAGAAAGACTAAAAGAGCACAAACTGATATTCTAAAGTCACACCTCAAGGAACTAGAGAAACAAGAACAAACCAAGCCCAGCAAAAGAAAGGAAATAACCAAGATCAGAGCAGAACTAAATGAAATTGAATTAAAAAAAAGATAAACAAAAAGCTGGTTCTTTGAAAAGATAAATAAAATTGATAGACCTTTAGCAAGACTAACCAAGAAAAGAAGAGAGAAAATCCAAATAACCTCATTAAGAAATGAAACAGGAGATATTACAACTGATACCA
The DNA here is from genome assembly GCF_006542625.1 of Nomascus leucogenys. Taxonomy (NCBI): domain Eukaryota; kingdom Metazoa; phylum Chordata; class Mammalia; order Primates; family Hylobatidae; genus Nomascus; species Nomascus leucogenys. The sequence goes on from NC_044386.1 coordinate 120,486,818, forward strand.
GTGAAATGTGAAAGATTATTCAAGGCTACTCTGAACATCTTTGTGTACATAAACTAGAAAACCTAGAAGAGATAGATAAATTCTTGGAAAAATACAACCCTTCTAGCTTAAATCAGGAAGAACTGCATACCCTGAACAGACCAATAACAAGCAGCAAGATTGAAATGATAATTTAAAAGTTACCAACAAAAAAAAGTCCAGGACCAGACAGATTCACAGTGGAATTCTACTAGACGTTCAAAGAAGAATTGGTACCATTCCTTTTGACACTATTCCACAAAACAGAGAAAGAAAGAACCCTCCCTAATTCATTCTATGAAGCCAGCATCACCCTAATACCAAAACCAGGAAAGGACATAACCAAAAAAGAAAACTACAGACCAATATCCTTCATGAGCATAGATGCTAAAATCCTTAACAAAATACTAGCTAACTGAATCCAACAACATATCAAAAAGATAATCTACCATGATCAAATGGATTTCATACCAGGGATGCAGGGATGGTTTAATATACACAAGTCAATAAATGTGATACACCACATAAACAGAATTTAAAACAAAAATCACATGATCATCTCAATAGATGCAGAGAAAGCATTTGACAAAATCCAGCATCGCTTTATGATTAAAACTTTCAGCAAAACTGGCATACAAGGGGCATACCTCAATGTAATAAAAGCAATCTATGACAAACCCACACCCAAAATAATACTGAATGGGAAGAGTTGAAAGCTTTCTGTCTGAGAACTGGAACAAGACAAGGATGCCCACTCTCGCCACTCCTCTTCAACATAGTACTGGAAGTCCTAGCCAGAGCAATCAGACAAGGGAAAGAAATAAAGGGCATCCAACTGGTAAAGAGGAAGTCACACTGTCACTGTTTGCTGACAGTATGGTCATTTACCTAGAAAACCCTAAAGACTCCTCCAGAAAGCTCCTAGAACTGATCAAAGAATTCAGCAAAGTTTCCAGAAATAAGATTAATGTACACAAATTGGTAGCTCTACTATATATCGAAAGCAACCAAGCAGAGAATCAAATCAAGAACTCATCCCCTTTTACAATAGCTGCAAACAAATAAAATGCTTAGGAATATACCTAACCAAGAAGGCAAAAGACCTCTACAAGGAAAACTATAAAACACTGCTGAAAGAAATCACAGATGACGCAAACAAATGGAAGCACATCCCATGCTCATAGAGGGGTAGAATCAATATTGTGAAAGTGACTATACTGCCAAAAGCAATCTACAAATTCAATGCAATTCCCATCAAAATACTGCAATCATTCTTCACAGAGTTAGAAAAAACAATTCTAAAATTCATATGGAACCAAAAAAGAGCCTGCATAGCCAAAGCAAGACTAAGCAAAAAGAACAAATCTGGAGGCATCACACTACCTGATTTCAAACTATACTATAAAGCCATAGTCACCAAAACAGCATGGTACTGGTATAACAATAGGCACATAGTGTGATGTTCCCCTTCCTGTGTCCATGAGTTCTCATTGTTCAATTCCCACCTATGAGTGAGAACATGCGGTGTTTGGTTTTCTGTCTGTGGATACATATGTAACAAACCTGCACATTGTGCACATGTACCCTAAAACCTAAAGTATAATAATAATTAAAGAATACAATCCAAAAAAAAAAATAGGCACATAGATCAATGGAACAGAATAGAGAACCCAGAAATACACCCAAATACTTACAGCCAACTGATCTTCGACAAAGCAAACAAAAACATAAAGTGGGTAAAGGACACCCTTTTCAACAAATGGTGCTGGGATAATTGGCTAGCCACATGTAGGAGAATGAAACTGGATCTTCATCTCTCACCTAATAACAGAAATCAACTCAAGGTGGGTTAAGGACTTAAATCTAAGACCTGAAACTATAAAAATTCTAGAAGATAACATTGGAAAAACCCTTCTAGACATTGGCTTAGGCAAGGATTTCATGACCAAGAACTAAAAAGCAACCGCAATAAAAACAAAGATAAGTAGTTGGGACTTAATTAAACTATAGAGCTTCTGCATGGTGAAAGGAACAGCAGAGTAAACAGACAACCCACAGAGTGGGAGAAAATCTTCACAATGTATGCATTTGACAAAGGACTAATATCCAAAATCTGCAACGAACTCAAAACAATGAGAATAAAAACAATCCCATCAAAAAGTGGTCAAAGGACATGAATAGACAATTCTCAAAAGAAGATACACAAAAGGCCAACAAACATATGAAAACAATGCTCAACATCACTAAATGATCAGAGAAATGCAAATCAAAACCACAATGAGATACCACCTCACTGCTGCAAGAATGACCATAATCAAAAAATCAAAAAACAGTAGATGGTGGCATGGATGCCATGATCAGGGAACACTTCTACACTGCTGGTGGGAATGTAAACTAGTACAGCCACTATGGAAAACAGTGTAGAGGTTCCTTAAAGAACTAAAAGTAGAACTACCATTTGGTCCAGCAATCCCACCACTGGGTATGTACCCAGAGGAAAAGAAGTCATTATACGAGAAAGATACTTGCATGTTTGTATCAGCACAATTCACAGTTGCAAAATCTTGGAACCTACCCAAATGCCCATCAGTCAACAAGTGGATAAAGAGACTGTGGTATATTTATATGATGGAATACTACTTGGCCATAAACAAGAATGAATTAACGGTATTTGCAGCAACCTGAGTGAGATTGGAGACTGTGCCTCAGTTTCCTCACCTGTAGAATGGATCTTTATAGGATCAAATAAGTTGAATCATATAAAGTGCTTAGAACATTGCCTGGCACATAGGAAGCTCTGAAAAAGGCTTAGCTGGTACAATAACTAGAGAATCTGTTTTAGAAATACTTTCCCTTAAACCATATTTTATAATAGCAAAGTTTGAAAACCTTCCTGCCTGCCTTTGTTCCCTCCCTTCCTTCCTTCTTTTCCTTTCCTCATTCCTCCCTTTCTTCTCTCCTTTCCTCCTTCCTTCCCTCCTTCCCTTCTGTCCTTACTGCCTTTCCTTCCCTCCCCTCCCTCCCGTCCCTCCTCCTTTCCTTCCCTCCCTCCCATCCCTCCATTCCTTCCCTCCCTCCCTCCCATCCCTCCTTTCCTTCCCTCCCTCCCTCCCATCCCTCCTTTCCTTCCCTCCCTCCCTCCCTCCCATCCCTCCTTTCCTTGCCTCCCTCCCTCCCATCCCTCCTTTCCTTCCCTCCCTCCCATCCCTCCTTTCCTTCCCTCCCTCCCTCCCATCCCTCCTTTCCTTCCCTCCCTCCCTCCCATCCCTCCTTTCCTTCCCTCCCTCCCTCCCATCCCTCCTTTCCTTCCCTCCCTCCCTCCCATCCCTCCTTCCTTCCCTCCCTCCTCCCTCCCTCCCTCCCATCCCTCCTTTCCTTCCCTCCTTCCCTCCCATCCCTCCTTTCCTTCCCTCCCTCCCTCCCTCCCTCTTTCTTTCCTCCCTCCCTCCCTCCCATCCCTCCTTTCCTTCCCTCCTCCCTCCCATCCCTCCTTTCCTTCCCTCCCTCCCTCCCTCCCTCCTTTCCTTCCCTCCCTCCCTCCCATCCCTCCTTTCCTTCCCTCCCTCCCTCCCATCCTCCTTTCCTTCCCTCCTCCCTCCCATCCCTCCTCCTTTCCTTCCCATCCCTCCTCCTTTCCTTCCCTCCCTTCCATCCCTCCTTTCCTTCCCTCCCTCCCTCCCGTCCCTCCTTTCCTTCCCTCCTCTCCCTCCTGTCCCTCCTCCTTTCCTTCCCTCCCTTCTATCCCTCCTTTCCTTCCCTCCCTCCCTCCCATCCCTCCTTTCCTTCCCTCCCTCCCTCCCATCCCTCCTTTCCTTCCCTCCCTCCCTCCCATCCCTCCTTTCCTTCCCTCCCTCCCTCCCATCCCTCCTTTCCTTCCCTCCCCCTCCCATCCCTCCTTTCCTTCCCTCCCCTCCCTCCTCCTTCCTTCCTCCTTCCTTCCTTTCTGTCTCTTTCCCCAGCAAATGAGAACTAACCATCACGGCCCAAGGATTTTTTCGGGAAAACATGGAAAGACTCTGGCTGATCACCCATCTGGATTCTTAGGGTTGAACTAAGTAGCTGAAGCCTGGAAATCAGTGTTTGTTACAGGATTTAAGGCTGAAGGTGGTTTCGCAGTAGTCCTCACTGTTAGCAGAAGACAATGTTCTCTGCGTCGTGGGGCCTCTCTGCAAGTAGAACCGCCTGCTTCCGGAGGCGCACACATTCACAGATGGTGCCGTGCTCCTCGCAATGCGCGCAGATTTTCATTTCCTCTTTCAAAAAGCAAATATGGGAATAATATAACTTTTCGGGGAAATGTGTATGAGAACTCGTAATTCTCGAGTTTTAAATGGAGAAAGGCTGCATGGAAGCCTCACGTGTGGCTGTAAAGCGTCCCTCTGGGTCCCCTGGGAAAACACTGCAGCCCAGCTAGAGAAGTCACAGCTGTACATCCTCACCTCCCTCCTCCTTTGCACACATCTGTTCAAGAAAAGCAGCCACAGGTCTTCAGGACTACGCATGGCACATGTTAAAGCTGTGTTTTGCTTGTTCTCGTAACAGAGTTGCTGGCTGCCGTCTGCCAGGAGCTGTGAGAGGGACCCAGTCTCAGGCAGACAGGAACCTCTGACGCTGGCCTTTCTCAGGAAGGGCCTGGGAGCATGGCCTCTTGGCTGGGCAGCTCCTGCCACAGCCTCTCACCCACAGGCCCACAGCACACATGGAGAACAGTGTTGCAGGTGCACTGGGAAGGGCCTTGCCTCCCACAGCAAAGCAGACCAGAGTGCTTGCTTTCTCCCTGGTCCTGCACCACGGAGACAAGGAAGGAATGTGTATGCCTGGAGCATCCCCTGTGCAGGCACCTCCTGGTCGCCCCATGCCCAGTATATTTACTTATCATTCAATCCTCACACACACGCCCAACTGCTCTTGCCCCTGATTTATGGATGAGGAACCCTGCATTAGTCTGTTCTCACGCTGCTAATAAAGACATACCCGAGACTGGGTAGTTTATAAAGGAAAGAGGTTTAATGGACTCGCAGTTGCACGTGGCTGGGGAGGCCTCACAATTATGGCAGAAGCTGAAAAAGAACAAAGGCACATCTTTCGTGGTGGCGGACAAGAAGGCACGTGCAGGGGAACTGCCCTTTATAAAACCATCAGATCTCAAGGCTTACCCACTATCACGAGAACAGCGCGGGAAAGACCCGCCCCCGTGATTCAGTTCCCCCCACCAGGTCCCTCCCACGACTCATGGGAATTACGGGAGCTACAATTCAAGATGAGATTTGGGTGGGGACACAGCCCAACCATATCAAACTCAAAGCTCAGAGGAGGTAAATCCAAACTAGGATTCAGTACTCGGAGGCCTTCAGCTGTGAGCATCCTGTCCCTCGTATCTGAACCATGCAAATCTATTGAAAGTTAGAAAAATTAAGATGAATGTGACCGTCTCTGTTTTGGTTTGGACTCTGTTCACACAGACTGTCCATTCCAGAGGGCTTTGGGGGAGCAGCAACTCCTCTTAACAAGACCGATGCCTGGATGGAGAATAGCGGTCACAACAGCCGTAATAAGCTGGGATTTATCAGGCCTGTGGAGTGTCAGGCCGGGGCTGAGTGCTCGGTAGAGGTCACCTCAGTCACGCCTCCAACAAGCCTGTGAGATGAGAGCAACATCCTACAAAGAAGGAGACTGAGGCTCGAGCACAGACTCCCCCAAGGTTGCACAGCTGGGGAGTCAGTGGAGTGAGGACTTGAGTCTGGGTCTGTCCAGGTCCTTCTGAGAATTTGAGAAGGTCTGACTTCCGTATGTGGGCACCTTGAACTTTCAGGGTGTCATGATGAGGCTGGTCAGGTGCACCTGTGCTGGAAGTAGGATTATATGAATGCAAAAAGCCCCTGAACTGAGGCACAGAGGACCCACCTACATAGGAATAGGGGAGCCCAAGGCCAGTCTTGCTGCCTCTCCAAGTTGTTTTCTCCCTCTGTAAAGGGAAACCGGCAGGTCTCATGCCTCTTCCTCTGGGAGTTACAGTGGGCATGAGAATGAGACAGCGGGTAGAAAAGGACAGGGTACGCCAGGCGCAGTGGCTCACATCTCTAATCTTAGCACTTTGGGAGGCCGAGAAGGGAGGATTGCTTGATCCCAGGAGTTCAAGACCAGGCTAGGCAATACAGTGAGACCTTGTCTCTACAGAAAATCAAAAAATTAGCTGGGCATGGTGGCGCACGCCTGTCGTCCCAGCTACGCAGGAGGCTGAGGTAGAAGGATCGCTTGAGCCCCAAGAGGTCGAGGCTGCAGTATACCAAGATCGCACCACTGCACTCTAGACCGAGTGACAGAGTGAGACCCAGTCTCAGAAACAAACGAACAAACAAAAACAGGGCACAAACTGGAGGGGTGACTACATGTGTGTTAGAGACACAGGGCTGACCCACCAGGGGTAAGTGTGAGCCTGTTTTTTCAGGCTGGCTCAGGGCAGAGAATAAATGAGAAGTGAGAGCTCTGATCCATCTCGCTTTCCAGATCAGACTGCCCAAGTCTCCCTGGGACAGGAAGGGACGAGATCACTCTTCAGGCTGGGCTCTTTGTCAGGATGCCATAATCCACCAGCCCAGGCTCGTCACCAGACCCCAAGGGGAGATGGCAGTTCAGTGCTGCCCAAGGCCAAGCCCTCCCCTCAGGTGTCCTCCTGGCCCCCGGGCCCTGGCCTTCTTCCCCTTGGCTGCCCACATCTTGGATATTGCCTCTGATGGGTCACGGGCTCTACTGTTTTGCCCACAATGACTCTTCCGTGAGGCACCACCTGTGGGCAGGGTTCCATTCCCATGTGTCTGCAGGAGGAACCCCCCAGCCTGTTCTCAGTGGCTGCTTCTGCCTCTTGGTCACTCTGGGTGCGTCCCCTGGCCACAGAAATTCCCTTGTCCTCTCCTCTTCCTCACACAGTACACTAGGCCAGAGGCTCACAGGCCCCCACACACCCCCTCCGACTCCCAGGCACCTCTGGGCAGGCCTGGTTTCCGAAGTTCAGTACCACTCTAAGAGGGAGGGTCTGCAGAGCCCACTTAGCAGGCATCAGACCACGTTTCTTAAGAGGCATTGAGACCACCCTCTCCTTCACCCATCTATCCCTGCTTCCCCTTGAGGCCTCTTCTGGGCCAGCAGCCTTTCCCTGCTGCCAAATCCAAAGATGCCTTTCGGGCCCCAGCACTATGGATGCAGTCCCTTCCCGGCATCCCTGGCCTGGCGGTCACCCCCTCTGCATCTCTTCTGGAGGCTGTCATTCCCCCCAGGTGCTTGCACTCCCCACGCCCTGCCCTCCAGCCTGTCTTCTCTGTGTCTGCACTGTCTGGATGAGCCCTTCTTACCTTTGGTTTCCCCCATGACCTCCTTTGCCCATGACTCTCCAGCCCTGTGTCTCCAACCCGTCTGCACCCCAAGCTGCAGACTGCACCTGCCGACCTGCCTGACACTGCGCCCAGTGGCCCCTCAACTCGGCCTCTAAAGCAGCGCCACCCTTCCACCCCAAGCCAGCTCCTCCCCTGGGGTACTCCCTCTCAGTGGAGGTACCACCAACATTCTTGGGCTCAGAGTCCTGAGCCTGACATTTCTTGCCTTCTTTCTCTCTTTGACCCCACATACCAAAGGCCCTGTCATCTCCACCCTTTAAGAGTCTTCCAACCAGGGAGGCTGAGGCAGGAGAATCGGTTGAACCCAGGAGGCAAAGGTTGCAGTAAATCGAGATCATGCCATTGCGCTCCAGCCTGGGTGACAACAGTGAAACTCCGTCTGCGTCTCAAAAAAAAAAAAAAAAGTCTTCTACCAAGGCATGTTGTCTTGCCACCACTGCCTTGGGGAAAGCCATCATCTTGCCCTCTGGCACATGATTCCTGAGTGTACCAAAGGCCACCTCTCTCCCACCCCAGCCTTAAGGTGTGGACCAGACATCCCAGACTTGTCGGTTGCACCACGGTCCCTCCACCTCCTGGACACTGTGAGGGCAGGCTCCCTCCGTCAGAATGCTGAGCCCTGCTTATTTGGTTGACCAGCTCCACTTTGACCTTCAGGACCCAACGCAAGCTCTAGTTCCTTCACAGCACTTGTCAGATGGTAAAGAAATTGTCTGTTTTTATGTTTCCCCCACCCCTGAGGGCCACACACTTGCCTGAGCTTTGTGAAGGTGGGGAAACTGAGTCAAGTGTCCCAGCCCTTGGTTCAGGACTCAACATGAGTATCTGGGAACAAAGAGGCTGAGGCTGAGCGGGATGACCATGCCAGTGGCTGCTTTCTTTGGCCTGGCCTGCATTTTCTGGAGCTTGGGGGCTGTTTGCCACCCTCCTTTTTATGCTGCAATGTTGTATGTGTGACTTGCTTGATGCCCTGCCTGGAATTGGCCTGTTTCTAACAGATGCTCAGAGAATCACATACAGGCACCTGTTTCCTTACTTTGATTAGCTGAGTGAATGTGGCTAACATTCCTAGCACAGAGATTGGCACAGATTAGACACTCAGTCGATACCAGCACCGCCTTTTTCACCCATTCTGGGGAGGCACAAAGTTAACACTGGACCCCTGGACAAACCACTTGTTCGCCCAGATTGTGTTGGAATACAACATCTCATGCTGTTTTTTTGATCATTTAAAGTTGTTGAAAATAACGACCTACCAGGGTCCTCTTTTTGGCTACCTGTATCTGAGATTCACTCTATATTCAACGTAAAGTAACTGTCAGAAAAGTGTGACCCTGACGATGTCATTGTTTCTTTGCAACAACTGTCACATCTCAGCAGACCTCACAAGGCCTTTACCTAGTTTAAATCTCAGCCAAATCAAGATGTAAATAGAAATTGAATTTTAAACAGGAGCTGAGTTTTTTCAGAATTGTGAATGCAGTGAGTGTGTGGTTGGCAGAATAACGGCCCTGCAGCTGTCCACATTCTAATCCGTAGAACCTGGGAATATGGGACCCTGTGTGGCCAAGAGCAGTTAAGGTTGCAGACGGTGTTAAGGTTGTGGTATGGATTGAATTGTGTCCTCCTCAAAATTATTTTATTGAAGTCCTAACCCCCAGTATCTCAGAATGTGACCTTATTTGGAAACAGGGTCGCGGCAGATGTAATTAGGTAAAATGATACCATACTGAAGTAGGGTGGGGCCCTGATCTGATATGACAGGTATCCTTATAAGAAGAGGGTCATGTAAGGGCACAGACACACAGAGGACACTGTGGGAAGATGCAGGCTGGGGCTGGGGCCGGGGCTGGAGTGATGCTTCTGCATGCCAGGGAACACCAAGGCTTCCCAGCCGCCACCAGAACCTAGGAGAGAGACACAGAACACATTCTCCCTCAGGGCCCTTGGGGGGACCAGCCACACTGACACCATGGTTTTGGACTTCTGGCCTCCAGAACTGTGAGGGAATAGATTCCTGTTGTTTTAAGCCACCCAATGCATGATACTTTTATCGACAATCCTAGCAAACTAATACAGCTTGGTAGTCAGTTATGATGCTTTTATTGGCAGTTATTTTATCGGCAAATTTTAAGGGCAACTGATTATCATGTTGGTAATCAGCTGGCCTTAAAGTAGATTATTCTGGATTATCTGGGTGACTCTGGGGTCATCAGAAGGGTCCTTCCAAGTAGGAGATGAGGCAGAAGAGAAGGTGGGAGTGACACAGTGTGAGAAACAGTCCCCCGCCACTGCTGATCTTGAGGATGGAGGAAGAGGCCCCAAGCCAAGGAATGGGGCAGCGTGGAGCTGGAAAAGGCAGGAGACAGATTCTTCCCTGGAGTCGCCAGGAGGAACCAGCCCTCTCAGCACCCTGGTTTTAGATTTGAGAGACTCATGCCAGACTTCTGACCTCCAGAACTGTAAGATAATAGATCTGTGTTATTTTGAGCCATTAAGTTGGGGGTAATTTGTTAACAGTAGCAATAAGAATACAGGGTCTCCTGTGGTCACTGAGCTGCCTGAAGCATCTCATCAGGATGATTTAACTTGAAGCATATGCAGACGAACTGAGTCAGTGCTAGGCAGGAAAGGAAGCAGAGTCCGTTTTGACTCCTGCAGAGGAACAGGAGAAGGGGTGCCCTGAATTAGAGAAGTGTTAACTGTGGCTTCCTAAAGAATTAGTTTCAGCCACGCATAGTAGCTCATGCCTGTAATCCCAGCACTTTGGGAGGCCGAAGCAGGCAGATCACTTGATGCCAGGAGTTCAAGACCAGCCTGGCAAACATGCCAAAACTCCATCTCTACTAAAACTTCAAAAATGAGCTGGGGGTGATTGCTCACGTCCATAATCCCAGCACTTTGGGAGGCCAAGGTGGGCGGATCACTGGAGGTCAGGAGTTCAAGACCAGCCTGGCCAACATGGTGAAACCCCCATCTCTACTAAAAATACAAAAATTAGCCAGGTGTGGTGGAGCACACCTCTAATGCCAGCTACTCGGGAGGATGAGGCACCAGAATACCTTGAACTCGGGAGGTGGAGGCTGCAGTGAGCCGAGATTGCGCCATTGCACTCCAGCCTGGGCGACAGAGTGAGACTCCACTCAAAAAACAAACAGACAAACAAAAAAAGAATTACAGTATCATGCTTTTAAGAAGAGCAGCTAATTCAAACTTGGCTAATAAATATTGCTGTTAAAGTTTTTTAGGGCTTACTAGGAAAAAAATAGGGCTTACAATGTAATTGGAATATAAATTGTTTTACGGAACTACAGTCCTTTCCCAAATTACTGGATTTGAAGTCAATGTGATTGGACTGTGGTGTTTAGTTGTACAGTGTCGTTGAAGTATCATAGGTGGGCTCCTGTAGCCAGGGTGGTTTGGGTGAAATGATTTCTTTATGCCACCAAAAAAAAAAAAAAAAGGTTGTAAGAAAGTCATTTTCTGCCCATACCTCACTGAGATTTGTCAAGATCAGAAGCAAAAAGTCTAGCTGAAAAACAGCTAAAATACGCTGTGGAGTGCTTGTGCACGAAGTCCACACAGCAACCCCTGTAGACGGCTCCTCCTGCGCTGCAGGCGTGAACATGTGCACCCCGGGCACAGCCCTCTGCTCTCCCCTTCGGCTGCCTGCGGCTTAAGAAACACTTCGCTTCTGTGACTTTTCTTCGCTGATTTACAACTTGCTTCTGACCACCCACTGAAATCATTCTTTCAGTTGTGGTAAAATTCACATAAAATTTACCATCTTACCATCTGTAAATGTACAGTTCAGTGGCAGTACGTACATTCACCTCGTGCAGCCATCACCACCATCCAAACACAGAACTTTTCTATCTTCTCCAACTGAAAGTCTGCCCCCATTAAACACTCACTCCCTATTCCCCCTTCCCCTCAGCCCCTGGCAACCATCATTCTACTTTGTCTCTATAAATCTGACTGCTCCAGGGACCTCACCTAAGTGGAATTGCACAGGATTTGTCCTTTGGTTATTGGCTTCTTTCTCTTGGCATAAAGCTCATCCATGTCATAGCATGCATCAGAATCTCCTTTTTGACAACTAAGTAATATTCCCTTGTATGCACGTACTACACTTTATTCATCCTTTGATGGACACTTGGGTCATTTCCACCTTTTGGCTGTTGTGAATAATGCTGCTGTGAACACGGGTGTGCTAATATCTTCCCAGACCGTTTTTTAATCTGCAGTCAGTGGCCACGTGTCCTTCTAACACTGGATGATAGAGTTTAAAACTGCGTAAAACAGGATGCAGTGGCGTAGCTTATTCGCGGCTAACCCTGCGGACTGAGACGCAGCTCAGACGTCACTTCCCCAACCCCGAGGCAGAGCAGGGTGCCTCCCTGGGCCCCCACGACCCCGTGTTCACCTCCTCTACAGCAGTGAGCCTCGTATACTGCGGATCCGGCTGCTTGCGTGGCTCCTGTGGGCTGAGCCATATTTCTGGCTGTACATCTAGAACCCCAGGCAGAGCTGGGAAGTCGGAGGGGGAGGGGAAGAAGGGCGCGGAGCAAGGGCTGTTCCCTGAGCTGCCCGGTGTGGGGCCCACAGGCGTGAGTGCATTTGTGCTCCTCTCTCAGGGGGAGACTCAAGGTCCCCCATGGTGGGGTCGGGAGGCTGCGCTCTCGGCAGGTGGAGCTTGTTTTTAACTCCAGGGGCCCCAGGAGACGAGAGTTTATCAGTCCATCTGGCGATGCCCATTGCGCCATAGGAGGGAGGCAGGGGCAGCCCCAGAGGAGGGGTGAATGACAGAGCATCCCTGGCTGAGGAGCAAGGCGGCCCCTGTGGGCTGCACCTACACCTCATGTGCTGGGGGCTGTGTCACCCTCCCCCGGTGAGGCTCTGGGCTGTGACAAGGAGGGAGATTGTAAGGACTCCGCTGGAAAGGGCTAGACAGCAGGAAAGAGGGATGCATGAGGTATGTTCCATTCTGGCACGGGAAGCAAAGGAGAGAAGAGGCAGGACAGCCAGCCGCCCCTCACTGCTGTTCAGGAATCTCCCGTGTGAAAACAGTGCCCCTCCCAGGGCTGTTTCTCCAAATTGCTCAAATCAAGAAATCACTTTTGTGGGAAGCCTCTTAAATCTACACAACTTTTTGAATTAAATGTTTGCTTTTTCCACGTTCCACTTGACCCTGTTTCCCTGCAGATCTGGCTTTTTAAGTCAGCGGGGGGACAGGGGTTGTAGAGGCATCCGGGGCAGGACTACTGAGTCTTGCCCAGCTCTTCCCCCATCCCCCCAGTGTGTCCTGGATGTGACTTCTGTGTCGGCCAGAGTCGCCACCCACGTCCACTAGAGCACCTGCCGTGGTCACGTGCTGGGAATGGCCATGCATCCTGTGGCGTACGGCATGCCAGGTGGCAACCCCATGAGCAAGACATAGGTGCCCCACTTCTCAGGCTTGGCCCTGGAAGCACAGCAGATACAAAGGCGGGAGCAGACTCAAAGCTGCTTTCACAGTTGGGGTCAGCACAGTAGCGCCAGACAGGTCTCACCCTAAAGCCTGACGCCTTTATTCTCAAAGTTAACTGCACAAGGGCAGGACAAAGGAGATCTGGTGGGAGTCAGTTTGTGAGAGACAAAAAGCAGCCCAGGACGGGGAGGTTAATGTGTTTAATCTGGCTGCTTAAAAATACAGAAACAGTATCAAGTGGGACAACATTGATGAAGTCGGAGTCTCTATTTTAAAAAAGAAAAATCATCACATTCAAATTTGTTTTTCTTTTTTCTTTTTTTTTTCTTGGTTTTGGCTTTTTTTTTTTTTTTTTTTTTTTTTCCAGACTGAGTCTCACTCTGTCCCCCAGGCTGGCAGGCTGGAGTGCAGTGGTGCAATCTCGGCTCACTGCAACCTCTGCCTCCCTGGTTCAAACAGTTCTCTCACCTCAGCCTCCCAAGTAGCTGGAACCACAGGTGCACACCACCACGGTGGGCTATTTTTGTATTTTAGTAGAGACGGGGTTTCACCATACTGGCCAGGCTGATCTCGAACTCCTGACCTCAGGTGACCCACCCACCTTGGCCTCCCAAAATGCTGGGATTATAGGTGTGAGCCACTGCGCCCAGCCTGGACTTGATTCTATGGAGTACTTTTAGGTTCACATCAAAATTGAGAGGAAGGTACAGAGGTTTCTCATATACTGCCTGCTGCAGGCTCACATGGTCTCCCCTGCCAGAGTGCTACATTCGTTACAGCTGCTGGACCTACCCTGACACATCACTACATCACTGTCACCCACATCTATGGTTGGTCTTAGACTTCATTCTCAGTGTTGTGCATTTTGTGGGTTTGGACAGATTTATGACATGTTTCCACCATTATAGCATCATACAAAGCAGTTTCACTGCCCTAAAAATTCCCTGTGCTCCAACCAGTTTCCTTTTTTAATAAAAAGGAAAAGAGACCAGTTTATTTTGTGATTGTGAGCAAAGAAAGAAATAACACAGCCACCAATCTCCTATTCTGTGCCTCTTCTTCCCAGGCACAGTCATTGTTTTCCTTCAGGAGGGATGTGGCTTATTCTAGATTCACGGGTAATGGCCATGCCTGGGTCACGGCGTTCATCATTCTCATCTTGGGAAGAGCTTTGGGTCCTCCGAAGGCCCAGAAGTCTCGTGAACCTGGTTGATGCTCAGTAAATGTCTGCCCCGCTGAATATTTTCCGTATCTCCTTCCAAGAGCACATTCTGGTGTTCTTCCTTCTATTTTCTTGACCACAGCCCCCAGCAGGCATAAGATCTATGTCCTGGGGCCAGTGTTTTTACAGTGATGACTCTAGAAACCAGTCTGTTCTGAAAGCTTTCACCATTTCCCAGGAGCAATGAGAGAAATAGGCATACGTTTTTATTCATTTTAAAGATGCCTCCTTTATTTGAGACTATGTCTCTTCTGTATTTTTAGTGTTAAGGTGTATTCCGGGGGAGCGGTATGGTTGGGGCTGGGCACAGTGACTCACACCTATAATCCCAGCGCTTTGGGAGGCCGAGGCAGGTGGATCATCTGAGGTCAGGAGTTTGAGACCAGCCTGACCAACATGGTGAAACCCGTCTCTACTAAAAATACAAAAATTAGTCAGGCGTGATGGCGCATGCCTGTAAACCCGACTACTCAGGAGGCTAAGGCAGGAAAATCACTTGAACCTGGGAGGTGGAGGTTGCACTGAGCCGAGATCGTGCCATTGCGCTCCAGCCTGGGTGACAAGAGCGAAACTCCATCTCAAAAAAATAAAGAAGATGGTGGCTGTTTTTTTAGTATGTGTGTGCTTATTGTCCCTATTCATCACATTCATTCTTGCTGCTTCCAGGCCACATCTGGGCCATGTTGTCGTCTATAAGTAAGAAAAGTAGTGACTGAATAGAAAATGAATGGGAGGGATTGAACATCTGCCACACAAACTCTTTTGGCCAAAAGAAGAGAAAACTTAAAGGGGAACAAAAGAACTGTCTTCACATATTTAAGAAGGCCTCTGGGTTACTCCAAAGACCAGAACTAGGAGAAATGAACTAGGAGAAATGTGTAGAATTTAGCTCAATTCTCTTCGTGTTGAGTAGTGGCCGGGTGCTGAGATGGGAGACTCATGGCCACCCTGCAGGAGTTCTCCATCTCCTACCAAGGAGACAGTGACAGCAATGATAGCTAAGAGTTACATTTACACGGGCTTCAGGTGTGCCAGACGCTGTGGTAAGCAGTTTATGGACAATGTGCCACTTGTCCTCACGACTGCAAGGGAGTCACTGTGGCTCCCATCCCTGCCATGCAAGTCACGGATCCAAGAAGGGCTGCACTGGAGTTAGGCCCCAGAAGCCTGAGGATAGAGTGATGATTCTGCCAAGAGTTTTGGGACTTAGCTTCAGAGGAGGTGCCCTGGGACAAGGAGGGACAATTTGGCGTGGAGGGGAGGAGCCCAGGAAGCTCCGTCTTCTCAGCACCCGAGATGCCGGCGCCACCCCAGTTGGTTCAAACCAGCGCCGTCCTCACCGGGACTGCCGTGGGAGCCTTCTCTCTGGTCTCCCGGCCGCTGCTTCTGCCCACTATAAGCTGGTATCCACACCGAGCTGGTGGTCCTCTCAGAGCCGAAAGGAGCATGTCACTCCTCTCTCAAAACCCTCCAGGACTCGATCTTCTTTGAACAAGAGCCACCAGGGCCAGCCAGGCCCTAGGTATCTTGCCCTTCTGCCTCCCAAATCCCATCCTTTCCCCTCGCTCTCCCCTTCCTCACTCCACCTCTACCCCGCCAGCGTGCCCCTCCACCAGGGCCTTTGCACCCCTGTGACCTCTGCCTTGGAAGCCTTTTCCCATCTAGCCACGGGGCTCACTTCCTCCCAGGCTCTGCTCCGATGTCCGTTTCCCCGTGAGGCCTTCCCTGCATCCTGCTGTAAGATAACACTCACCCCCACCTACTCCCTGTTCTGCTCACGCTGCTTGACTTGTCTCTAAAGCACTTGTGACTGTGTGTTACGGTCTCTAATCTCATGCTATGGTGATATATGTGGTTCAGTGGGTATATGTGGTCTGCCCCCCTGAGAACGTAAGCTTCAGAGGGCAGGGACTTTGTTTCACTCACTGCCTCCTCATCAGAACCTAGAAGGTGTCTGGCACATGGGAGGCCCTCAATAAATCTGCAGTGCCTGGATGGGCAAATGAGCCACTCAGCTGGGACTGGAAAGTGAGAGACAGCTGGCACCATCCGGTGCCCGTTCGAAGGATCCTGCCAGTGGGAAGAGCTGTAGACTTTGCTCAGCAGCGGGATGGCCCGGCATGGCATGATCAGACTTGGCTTGGGGCGGGATTCAAGACTGTTGTTGACTAATGAGGAGGAACTGAGTGGCTGTCAGACCTGGCAGTGCACAGATCAAGCTGCTTTGTCAGGTGGTGAACTCTTGGGAGCGAGGAGTTTATGAGGCAGGACAAGAAAGGGCAAAGCCAGTTGGCTCATCCAGAAACCAAGCAGGGGAGATCCCTCAGTGTTCCCAAAAGGGCACTGGAAGCCGTTTGTGTGTCATGAGGAAGCATGATTCCCAAGCTGCTCAGCTGCTTCCCAGCGCCCTGAGGCCAACAGAGACGCCTACTGCATCGGATCGTCAGGCTATCAGGAAGGGAGCTGAAGTTTTATTTTTTGTTTTTTGTTTTTATTTTTGGGGGGACAGAGTCTCACTCTGTCACCCAGGCTGAAGTGCAGTGGCGTGATCTTGGCTTACTGCAACCTCCACCTCCTGGGTTCAAGCGATTCTCCTGCCTCAGCCTCCTGAGTAGCTGGGACTACAGGCGTGTGCCACCACGCCTGGATAATTTTTTGTATTTTTAGTAGAGACGGGGTTTCACCATGTTGGCCAGGCTGGTCTCGAACTCCTGACCTCAAGTGATCCACCCGCCTCAGCCTCCCAAAGTGTCTGGATTACAGGCATCAGCCACTGCCCAGCCTTAGCCAAAGTTTTAGAAGAACACTTTCAGACGCCAACCGCAATAGCCTCTGTCTTCCCATGGCCCACGACGTGCCACTCTCAAGCACCACAGCCATCTCTGGAGGGCCCAGGCTCTGGAAAGCAGGGAGGGCCTAGTTCTGGTTAATCAAGCTGGGACTGGTGTGGGCTGGGGGGTTCTTTGTCAATGGCTGTATCAATCCCCTATTGCCGCAGCAACAAGCAACTGCAACATCTCGGTCACTGACAGTAGCGCAGGCGGTAGTGGTGCTGGCTGTGTGTAGGGGCATTCCCTGTACCGGGACTGTTCTCTCAGCAGAGGGTAAGAAGCAAAGAGAATCAGAGCCAAACCGCATAACCACGTTCAGAGCTTCTGCCGGGACGCAGCCAGCGTCCTGTTCACTCACACCCTGTCGAAAGAAGCAGGTCCTATGACAACAAGCAGATACGTAATTCCCTACAGGGAGGCCGTGAGCAGATAATTCCGTCTGCCGTAGGGGTGTTGGTTGCAGAAAGACGTCTGTGCTGAGGAGACCATCCAACCAGAGCACCACTCAAGTCACTCCCTCTGTGCCGATACTCTGAATTATGTCCAGGGTTGGCTGAAAAGCTTCCTGAGTCTGCCTCCCTCTCTCCCACCACAGGGCAGCAATTCCAGGATCCGGCTGGAAGGCCCTCCGGAGAGGCTGGCCTCTCACCCGCGTCGTTCTCTCTCTCTTTCCTCCCGTCTGGCAGGTGGGTGGCAGGCCCGTGGAGCCCCTGCTCAGCGACCTGTGAGAAAGGCTTCCAGCACCGGGAGGTGACCTGCGTGTACCAGCTGCAGAATGGCACACATGTCGCTACGCGGCCCCTCTACTGCCCGGGCCCCCGGCCAGCCGCAGTGCAGAGCTGTGAAGGCCAGGACTGCCTGTCCATCTGGGAGGCGTCTGAGTGGTCACAGGTGGGTGCCTGGGCTGGCCACCAGGACTCAGCCACAGGGACTCCAACACGGTGCCATGGTGTTGGTGACATTCTGGCGCCTCGCTCCCAGGTCAGCTTGAAGTTGTGTTATAGCTCATGTGTCCTTAATTTCCATCTCAGATAACAGCGTGGCTACGAAAACGTAGACACCATGTCTCTGAGGATGTACGTGTTGACACCACAGTGAAGGACTGTTTGATCCCATTTCCTATGAAGATTCTCACATCAAGATAGGATAGACAGATACTGACCGACTTTTTAATTCTCCTTTGGGTGTATTTAACTGTGGTGTGCTCAGGCTGGGAAGGTGGCTTCAAAGGTTTGCCTTTAATCCCCCAGCAGTCTTTGTAGATTACAAGAGTCAGATGCCAGGAGGGACAGCTTTCAGTGTGCAAGTTGGAGTTACAAATCTCATGCCATAAAATGTTTTGGAAAGAAGTGGATTAAGCCTTAAGTCTTAACTTTGAAGGTTGGTCCTGGGAGTACAATTTTATCTTTGGTGATGTCATCCTTCAGGGCTTTGCATTGACTTTGCGTTAATGATTTTGACCGTTTGGCTATAAAACTACAAAAAAAAAAAAAAATAGCTGAATAAAGGGCAGGCTTCCCTCAGGTCTTCCACCAGCGTAGTCTGGAAAACTCAGAGAGGCTCATCCAAGACACTCTTCAGTGTGGAAAATATTTTTAAAGTTCCCTCTATTGCCAAACAGTTGGAATTATTTTGAATAAAAAAGTATTCAGCCCATTTTTAATGAAGGAAAAGTCTGCCATTGGCTGCTGTAAAACAAAGGTTAATTTTCAAACAGATCTTGGCATGTATTTATTTATAGATCAGAATTTTTAATCCTACATTTTATGATATTTAGGAAAAGAAAGTTTGAGAGTTTGTTTGATTATATATATATATATATATATATATATATGCTTACGTTTGTCAGTTTAACATTAGGGGGATTTTTTTCGGCCCCTTGCTGGAAGGGTTGAGGCAGGTATTCAGTCCCCTCCCCTTTCCAGTACTGGTGAGCCTTTGGGTTTTAATTGCCTGGCTCTTGATCTAAATAAGACTTGGGCTTTGATCGGATCAAAACCATAAATTTTCCACTCAGTGGTGAAACCCTGTCTCTACTAAATACAAAAAATTAGCCGGGCATGGTGGCGCACGCCTGTAATCCCAGCTACTTGGGAGGTTGAGGCAGGAGAATTGCTTGAACCTGGGAGGCAGAGGTTGCAGTGAGCCGAGATTGCACCATTGCACTCCAGCCTGAACAACAAGAACGAAACTCTGTCTCAAAAAAAAAAAAAAAAAAAAATCCACTCAGACTCTTTTTATGGGGGAAAAAAATGCCTCCCCACCAAGTCTGACATCATCAATTATCATTACAGCACTGAAGATCTCTACATTTGGAAAATGTGAGACAGTGGGAGCAAGATTTAAAGAAATTTCTCTGTGTCTGTATCTATGTGCACACCTAATCCTAATCCCGAACGAGCACCACACCCAGTCAGCCTAACTCTGGCTTAGCCCAGGCTTGAGCAAAATGCTTCCTTCTGAACGTTTAACTTGGAATCAAATCATTCCCCCTGGGAAGCTCACGAAGCTGGTACTTCTGCCGCTTCCCACGTGCTGAAGTCCCAAAGCGAGACTGTCTTCCGCTGGAAGCAGATGGGTTTCAGTTGCTCAAGGGAGAGTTTTTATTGATGTGGTCGCTTTTATCCAACCAGCTGTGTTGATTGCTCTCACTACCTATTCCCCAGCTTCTTCCCGACTTTATTAGAAGAGGGATCAAATATCCAGAGGGAAGGAAAAGGTAGTGCGTTTCTCCTGTCCTCAGCTTGCAGGCCCCGCCCCGATGGGAAGCAAAGAGAGAGACTGAAGGGCACCCGCCCAGGCCCCTTTGGAGCTGGAGCCGACCTCAGCCGCCTGCAGCACCGCTCAGACAAAGGCTTCAAGAGAATGGGTTGCTGGTCAGAGTTTGGTTAAGGGTCAGGGTTTGGTTAAGAAATAGGCTGGACTTTCAGAGCGTGAAATTCAAGGGGAGGAGGTGAGCAATGCAAAGTAGAGACCAGGCAAGAGTGAACTTAGGCAGAAATGGTGCACAGGCTCCTGGTTGCAGAGGACCAAGTTGTGTGGACGCTGGTGCCAGGGGTAGCCCACAAGTCAGACAGTGAGGACAGAGTTGCTGAAATGGTCAGGAAACCTTGCCACGCAGAGAAGCAAGGGGTAGCCCTGCGGTGCAGTGCCCCGGGCCTCCTGCCCAAGCTCCTGCATGCAAAGCTCACTGCAGTCAGCCTCCTACCCCTGCTCCTGCATGCAAAGCCCACCGTGGACTGACCCCTGGCATCCGGGGACCCTTTAAACCAGCTCTGCACTCCACACACAGCTACTCTCCCCACCCCTGCAGGGGACGTTGCAGCCAGTTCTGAAGCATGTGTATTTCAAACCAGCCTTAATTAGCCTTGAAAGAAAACCCCATGGGATCTTTAGAAAAAGAGCTGAACTGAATTCATAAGACAGAGAGGCGAGGCACAGTGGCTCACGCCTGTAATCCCAGCACTTTGGGAGGCCGAGTCGGGTAGATCACGAGGTCAGGAGATTGAGACCATCCTGGCCAACATGGTGAAACCCCATCTCTACTAAAAATACAAAAATTAGCCAGGCATGGTGGCATGCACCTGTAGTCCCAGCTACTCAGGAGGCTGAGGCAGGAGAATCGCTTGAACCTGGGAGGTAGAGGTTGCAGTGAGCCGATATTGCACCACTGCACTCCAGCCTGGGCGACAGAGCAAGACTCCGTCTCAAAATAAAAAATAAAAAATAAAGCTAGATCATATTTTGGGATAAATGTTAATAACAAATATCAGAAATAACATTTGTCCTTTATGTACCTTTTTTCTAGTGGACGCAGTGGGATTTTTTTTTTTTTTTTTTTTTTTTTTTTTTAGTGATAGGGGTGTCTATGTTGCCCAGGCTGGTCTTGAACTCCTGGCCTCAAGTGGTCCTCCCACCTCAGCCTCCCAAAGTGCTGGGATTATGGGTGTGAACTACTGCATTTGGCCTAGAACTTTTTAAAGTTGAGTTTGTTATAACTCAAGAAAGTCACTGCTGTCGCCTGCCATATCTTTGGTAGACTGAGCAAGTATGAAACCGCCTTAGCAGAATCCAGCCTTCTGCACACCATCTTTCCAAGTTATATGTTTACGCCTGTGTCAGGGCCAGGGCTCCCAGGGCCAACTTGTTTGTGAGTTTTGTCCCCCCGAGGCTGTGGGTCAGCTCGGCCTGGTCTTCCTTCTGCTTTGCTTTTGGAGATGGTAAGTGCTCTTGCCAGTCTGGGCACCATCCCTCCCCAAGTTCTGTGTTGGGCGTGTCAGGAGCAGGCTCCAAACGCGCCCCAGAGCGCCTGTCCGCTGTGTTGACACCCTGTCACGCCCTCTGTCTCTTCACTCCTTCTTGCTGCTGGGAATCCTGAACTCTTGAGAGCAGGCACATCATTCATCACCCCCAGGCCCTGCCCAGGCCCCATCCCCACTGCCCCTTCCCAGGTCTCCTGCAAGTAAGTAAACTACCGTGGGGGACATGCCTCTGTCAGCATTCTTGGTGTCTGCATTAAAACATTCACTGGAGCCCTCTGCAAGGCTTCTTCTGTCGCCTCTTCCTCCTCTGGCTGGATCGAGGACTTTGTCCAAGGCTGGTCCAAGCAGAGCACGAGTACCCGGAGGCCAGCCGGGAAGATCTGGGGCCTGGGACTCAGCTTCAGGACCTCCCCTTGCTCTGGCCCCTGTTCCCTGCCCCACTCATGGCTCCATCACACACCTGCCCTTTGAGCTCATGTATTGCCTTGAGCTTTTGGACCCGACAAGTGGCCACTGAATTCCACTCCCCTCATGTGACCTTATGAGTACCCCAGGTTCTTCCTACTCCTGATTCCTGGGTCCCTTCCCCAACACTGGCCACTCGGCTGGGGCCCCAGCTGGGACCATGTGCATAAGACCCTGCAGACCATGAGCTTTTTGAGGACAGAAGTGTGAGTTTTCATCTTTGCATCATCCCCACACCGCACCTGGCACATTGGAGAGAGTTAATAGCTGTTGATGGACTTGAATCGAATTGGAACTGGATTAAATATTTGAATGCTGTCTTGCAGTGTTCTGCCAGCTGTGGTAAAGGGGTGCGGAAACGGACTGTGGCGTGCACCAACTCACAAGGCAAATGCGATGCATCCACGAGGCCGAGAGCCGAGGAGGCCTGCGAGGACTACTCAGGCTGCTACGAGTGGAAAACCGGGGACTGGTCTACGGTGAGAGCAGCCTGCTGGCATTCCTCTCCGTGCCGCAGTGCAGGGGACTTGAGGGTCGGGAAGTCAGCTCTTGTGATGGGTCCCAATTCTACGTGGCAGTCCCAGCGTAACTAGGCAAATTCACTTTCCTTCCACTCGCTGCGACTACCCAAGACCCCGTGTGCTTCCTCCCCTGCTTCTCCCACAGGCTGCACCAGCACTGCCCCTTGGGGCTCACTGGGAGAACCCCACTGCTTCACGTGCACACAGAAGGAACCGAAACGCAGCCCAAGGCAGGACGCAGGTGCCCTGGATGCCAGGCTTGCCATGCTGTGTGGTGTGCTGGCAGGCCCCAGCCTCCTGCCATGGGGACAGTTAGGGAAAACATCACTTCCATTCACTCCCAGGACCCCTGGGCAAGGGCCTGGAGATGCAGGGACAGACAGAGCAGGGGGCCTTGGGTTGGTAGCAGGGAGGGGTGTCACAGAACTGCGGGGTCAGCGCTCTCGAGAGCAAGGGTGAATAAAGGGCCACTGAATGTTTCTCCAGGTAAGAAAATGCTTTGTTGTTTAACTCCTCTTTTATTCATTCGTCTGATATATTTGAATGATTCCTGTTTTCTGGGGACCAAGGTGAGCACCACTGCCACCTGTAAGAACCTTCTAGTGGGTTTTCTAGAGTCTTCTCACAAAGTCTGTACCACTCCTGTAAGCACAGACCATGTTTGTCTTTCTGTATGGTCTTAGCAACTGAAAAACTCCTGCTTGCTTCTCCTGATAGCTCTTCGCTCACAGATTGCAAACCGCCAACCTAGAGCCATTGGTTTCTGCTCAGCCTGCACAATATCTGAAACATGTGGAATTAGTGGCTAGCCTTTTTTTCCGAATGTTTTAATGCATATTCTAATCACATGATTGACCGTCAATATGTTCCTTATGTGAAAAAAAGTTTACTTGAGCTGAATGTTCATTACCTTTCGTCAGTTTTTTTTTTGTTATTATTATACTTTAAGTTCTGAGGTACATGTGCAGAATGTGCAGGTTTGTTACACAGGTATACATGTGTCATGGTGGTTTGCGGCGCCCATCAACCCATCATCTAGATTTTAAGCCCCAGATGCATTAGGTATTTGTCCTAATGTACTGCTTCCCCTAGTCCCCCACCCCATGACAGTCCCTGGTGTGTGATGTTCCCCTCCCTGTGTCCATGTGTTCTCATTGTTCAACTCCCACTTATGAGTGAGAACATGCAGTGTTTGGTTTTCTGTTCCTGTGATGGTTTGCTGAGAATGATGGTTTCCAGCTTCATCCATGTCCCTGCAAAGGACATGAACTCATCATTTTTTGTGGCTGCATAGTATTCCATGGTGTATATGTGCCACATTTTCTTTATCCAGTCTATCATTGATGGACATTTGGGTTGGTTCCAGGTCTTTGCTATTGTGAACAGTGCCACAGTAAACATACGTGTGCATGTGTCTTTATAGTGGAATGGTTTGTAATCCTTTGGGTATATACCCATTAAAGGGATGGCTGGGTCAAATGGTATTTCTGGTTCTAGGTCCTTGAGGAATCACCACACTGTCTTCCACAATGGTTGAACTAATTTACATTCCCCATGAACAGTGTAAAAGTGTTCCTATTTCTCCACATCCTCTCCAGCATCTGTTGTTTCCTGACTTTTTAATGATGGCCATTCTAACTGGCATGTTGTGGTTTTGATTTGCATTTCTCTCATGACCAGTGATGATGAGCTTTTTTTCATATGTTTATTGGCTGCATAAATGTCTTCTTTTGAGAAGTGTCTGTTCATATCTTTCACCCACTTTTTGATGGGGTTGTTTGGTTTTTTCTTGTAAATTTGTTTAAGTTCTTTGTAGATTCTGGATATTAGCCTTTTGTCAGAAGGATAGATTGCAAAATTTTTTCCCATTCTGTAGGTTGCCTGTTCACTCTGATGGTAGTTTCTTTTGCTGTGCAGACGCTCTTTAGTTTAATTAGATCCCATTTGTCAATTTTGGTTTTTGTTGCCATTGCTTTTGGTGTTTTAGTCACGAAGTCTTTGCCCATGCCTGTGTCCTGAGTGGTATTGCCTAGGTTTTCTTCTAGGGTTTTTATGGTTTTAGGTCTTAGGTTTAAGTCTTTAATCCATCTTGAGTTAATCTTTGTACAAGGTGTAAGGAAGGGGTCCAGTTTCAGTTTTCTGCATATGGCTAGCCAGTTTTCCCAACACCATGTATTAAATAGGGAATCCTTTCCCCATTGCTTGATTTGTCAGGTTTGTCAAAGATCAGATGGTTGTAGATGTGTGGTGTTATTTCTGAAATTTCGTCTGAAAATTTAGGTTTTGGCTTCACTGTGAAAATGCAGCAACGTGGCTTAGGCAGGCAATTTTGCTTCTGCCTCTGCTTTATGGAAGGAAAAATGGGTTTGCCACTGGAAGGCAAAATTTACCAGAATCTGATCCCTGCAGAAATGCTACCACCTTCCCATCAGCCCAAGTCAGAACACAAAGTTCCCCAAACCCTTTGAGTAAAAAAAAAAAAAAGCCAAATTTCCCAGTTCCCAGTTTGCCTGGTAGTGCTAAGGTACATGATTATTCTGGATTAACAGTGAATTTGAGAAGGACCTAAAACACCTCTCTCCTGTTTACTCCCTGATCAAAACAGCTGACCAAGGCAGTAGAACGGAGGCTGCCAGTCCAGTTTCCCCAAAACCAAACAGGGATGTCGCACAGTTACTTGGCTGTTAATAAAGCTTAGTATGGAGCTGCCAGGATGTATCTTACACTGGCAGAGAAACTTAACTTCAAAGCTCTCACAAAACATACGTGTGCTTTCGCTGGGCATGGTGGCTCACACCTGTAGTCCAAGCACTTTGGGAGGCCAAGGCAGGAGGATTGCTTGAGCCAAGAAGTTCAAGACCAGCCTGGGAAACATAGGGAGACCCTGTCTCTACAAAAAAAAAAAAAAAAAAAAAAAAAAAATCAAAAAAATAGCGGGCGTGGTGGCACGTGACCATAGTCGTAGCTACTTAGGAGGCTGAGGCGGGAGGATCACTTGAGCCAGGGAAGTCAAGGCTACAGTAAGCCACTATTGCACCACTGCACTCCAGCTCAGTCAAGAGAGCGAAACCCCATCTGAAAAGAAAGAAAGAAAGAAAGATGCACTTCGAACCACGAGAACTTGAACTCACACAATAGAGACATTAAGGGGCTGATTTACAGCTCTGACTCTCTACTTATGTGCCTTAACCTCTCTGACCCTTGGTCTCTTTATCTCTGAAATGGGAATCATAAACACTGACCCTGCCTGTTTCTCAGAGATGCTTAGAGGTTTCAAGATGCTAATATATATGTCTAAGTACTTTGACAGCTAAACCCATTTCATTTCGTTGCCCAAAATCCACCACCCAGTGTTCACACGGTTCTGAGGCACAGTCCCCAGGGTTATAACCCATTCTGATCTGACCTAACCTTGTCTTATGAGTAGGGCTTCCAGCCTTTCATAGACAACACTGAGAAATTTTCTATCCAAGCACATCCAGACCTAGCTTGAAAAAGGTCACTGATCCTAGCCCAGAGACTGTAGGTGAGCTGTCAACAGACTAGGTTCTGATCCATAAGTAATGCATTGGCAAATGTTCGGGATCATCTAAAGAACTGATGATTACCTCATGCCTGCATGGTTACAGAGAGTCCAGAAGATGTAGAAGGGGAAGCTGCCTAGCACGGTAACGGGCAGAATAACATTGTGTGGACGCTAAGTGTTCAGATGTGAACTGGAATAAAGCTGTCATTGTCATCAGGGAATTGGAAGGGTCCTAGTGGTCACACCCTAAATTCAGCCTGTACTACTGTTGGCGCCTGTGCCCACAGGGGTCCGGGGCAGGAGTGCAGGCAAGAAGTGGTCAGTTCTGGGCCTGGGCCACACCTGCCCATCTGGCGTTGGGGCACCTAGCACTGCTTTCCTTTTTGTGGGGTACCCCTGTGCCTCATGTCACGGGTCCCCTCTACCCAAGGTTGTCACCCCTGCTGCACAGAAGAGGGAACAGAGGCTCAGAGCAGTTCCCTGACTCACCCACACCCCCCAGCAGAGTCCAAGCTCCTGGACCCAGTTCAGTGCTCAGACCATTTGGTGGAAACCAAGCCAGAAGGGATTGGGTAGGCACCGTGATGGTGCCTTTGAGCTGAGGGGTATCCTGTAGATGGTCCTTGGGCTCCAGGGCCTGGCTGTCCTCAGCACGACCATTCCTGTTCTGAGGACTAGCTGGACACTTTTGCTTTCATACGTACCTTGACCTTCCTGGTACAAGGAGCTGCAAAACAACCCAAGGATGAATGGGAATAACATGTGAGCCACTCAGCAGCCCTGCCCAAGACCTGGTGCTCATGCATCACGTGGCTCACTCAGCCCATGAGCCTTCCCTCCTCTGCTGTTTGGGGTCCCTCCCTGGCCAAGGACACTGCAAGTTTCCCCAGACAGGACCTTCAGCCTTCCGGGAATGCCTGTCAGGTAAGACGGAGCCTTTTGCCTGGCCGTCCTCTCTTCCCCAGCCATGCTGTGAATCACACTTCCAGACTTTCAGAAGAGGGAGGTGTTGGAGTCACTGTGTCCACTTTTGCCACAGCCCATTTGACAAGCCGTCCCTGCAGTAAGAACAAAAGGGATGTGTGGGATGTGAGGGCCTCTGTGACATCTTGGTTGCTGTATGAATCTGCTGTGCGTTGCTGTAAAGGAACGCCTGAGACTGGATCATTGATAAAGAGGTTGATTTGGCTCATGGTTCTGCAGACTGTACAGGAAGCACCATGCTGGCATCTGCTTCTGGGGAGGCCTCAGGAGGCGTTTACTTGCAGTAGAAGGTGGAGCTGGCATGTCACATGGTGAAAGACGGAGTGAGAGAGAGAGAGGGCAGAGGCCCCAGACTTTTTTAAACAACCAGCTCTCAGTGAACTAACAGAGCAAGAACCCACTCGTGACCATGGGCAGGGCATCAAGCCATTCCTGAGGGACCCGTGCCCTTGACCCAAACACCTCCCACCAGTGTTTGCTGTCCAACACTGGGGGACACATTTCAGCATGAGATTTGGAGGGGACAGACACCCAAATGGTATCAGCCACTGTCTGGAGCTGGCATCAGATGGCATCCCATTGTGTGCACCGAGCTGTTACGGAGAGGGCTTAGCAAGGGCCCCCAGCCAGAGCCTGAGGCTGAGGCTGAGCTGGAGGAAGGTTGGTTTTACCAAGCAGAGAGGGCCTGCAGGGGCATTAAACTGGAGTTGGCACTGTGTGTGTATGGTGTACCAGGAGCATGCTGGTGGGGGCTGCAGAGCCATGAACCAAGAGGCCCTGACCCCAACTGTTGACCTCACCACCCTCCCTCCTGCTGCCATCACCCGGGAGAGTTGGGGGCTGGGCACCTCCCCCCACCACCTGCCCCTTACTACCCTCTCCCCAGGTGGAGAAACTTGCCTGTTTTTCCCTCTCTGCCTTCTCTGGAGAAGTGGGAAGAATACATTTCCCTGGGGTAGTGGTGGGGACCCTATGTCCTCACTCCCTGGAGACCAGAGACCTCTCTAATTAGATTCCACGGGGTGAGGCTTCCCCAGCGTTTTTGTCTGATTCAGACTGGGTTTGGCGTATGGTTTATGTGTCATCTTTGCTGTCCAGCTTGCAGATGGCGCCGTGGTTGCACCCATGGGTTCCACTGCATTTTTAAACCAGTCACCCAGGGCTGCTTTCCTGTAACCAGCCACCAAACCTCATCATGTGCTGGCATTTGAAGGCAGCAGACAAAGTGCCCAAAAGGAAAGCAGAGAGAAGGCTGAACACTATCCGTGTACCACTGTAGCTGTGGAAGGTTGTTAATGTAACCAGTTGTCCAGTTTCTAGGTCTTGGGAGGCAAACACTGCAGCACCAGCGTGCTGTGCTAAGCAGGTGTTCCGCTCACTATGTCGCAATAGAGGGAGCTCAAAAGGGGAATCTTCCAGCAGATGGAAGCTTTGATATCCCCATCCAAGCAGTCTCCTCTCACTTCACCCCAAGGTGCTGTTGAGAAAGATGAGACTGTTTCCAGGGAGGTGAGGAATGGGCCAGTCCAAGAGCATGCTACAAGTGCTAGCTGGGGCAGGACGCCGAGGGATGGCCAAGCACTCCTGCCACTCAGCACTGGGGAGGTGGGCAGGCCCCTAGGGAAGATGGAGCCCCTCTCTCCCTGCCCCTACCCCTCATCCTGACCCTGGCCAGCAGCCAAACCCTCCAGGGTTGTGTGAGGGACACACGTCACATTCCCATCCCTGCCTAGGACACTCCTATCGCTCTGGTATATTTGAAAAATGACCTGCAGATGCCTTCCCACCCAGGCTAGCAGCTCTTTCCAGAAAACAATGCCGATCGTTGTTCTCACCCACTGAATGCTGGTTCTATATATTCCACTCTAGGGGTGGCAGGCCCTTAAAATGGGGGAGGAGGAAATCTCATTTCTTTCTAGATAGCATGACTTCTGAGCATTAATCACCACTGAAATGATGGGATGTTTCCAATGAAAAACACATTCTGGAGGGATAATAATGGAT
Organism: Nomascus leucogenys; assembly: GCF_006542625.1. Classification (NCBI taxonomy): domain Eukaryota; kingdom Metazoa; phylum Chordata; class Mammalia; order Primates; family Hylobatidae; genus Nomascus; species Nomascus leucogenys. The sequence continues at coordinate 120,515,512 of NC_044386.1, forward strand.
GATGTTTTTAAAGAAAACCATGACTTAACAGGCCAAGGGAAGAGAATGGTGTTCCCTTATACTGAAAAGAAGAAAGTGGCCATTGACCCCTGGTGCCAGTGGAAGGGGTCGATCAGACTTGCAGGGCCTCTGAGCACCCTCACAGCCTAAGCCAGCCTTCTTTCTGTCTGTAATGTGGAGATAACCATGCCTCTCAGAGGCCTTTTGAATCAAATAATGCAGTACATGTTCAAGGATCTGTGTGCTCTGAGCCCTAGGAGGAAGTCAGGCAGAACCAGTCTGAGGTCAAGTTCATGTGTATTTTGCTATGTCTGTGTGTGCTCCCCAGAAACCCAGCTGTCTAGATGCCTTTCTATGTTCTAGGCAAGGAGATACAGGCTCGAGTTCCATGACCTTAGCAATGAACGAACCTTGTATCACGCAAGAGGGTGGTTACAGACAGTTTTCAAGGTGCACACACCATCTCTGGGGCCTACACTTGCTTTGGTGGGGCCTGACCCTCCTGCCCCACCCTGCAAGGCCTGCCTGCCCGGCTGTGGCCCCCACTTGCTGTGGGCATGTGGCCAAGTCACTTCAGTTCAGCCAGCATTTCTGGAGTTGCTGTTCTATGCCAGACCCTGTGCTGGTGATACAAGAGTGGACACTGACTTGGCCTAAAGGGAGACAGACGAGGAACTGGCTGTAGTGGCCCATGCTGAGTCCCACTGGGCAGGTATGAAGTCAGCACTGTGGGGTCCAGACAGCCCCTGCCTGAGGAGCCACAACTGGGGGTGGGTGCAGGTAGAGGGTAAGACTGCTTTTATTGGGATCAGTGACATCGGCCCGTGACATTTGCCATTGCTTTAGAATTTACAAAGCACTTTCACTCAGGGTATCTCATCAGACCCTCACCCGTCTGTCCCCATTTTACAGATGAGCAAGCTGAGGCTCAGAGCGGTGATACGGCTTTCTTCACAGTCACACAACTAGCAAATGGCAGGGCTGGTAATCCGCCTTGGCTTCAAGTGCAAGATCATGTCAGAGGCTTAGATTCCGAATGTGAAACAAGAAGGAGCTGAGCTCCGAGATGCTCGTGTGGTCGTTATTAAGTCAAGTGTCTGTCTGCTCTCTCCCCAGCCCATGACGCCCATCACAATCTGCTCCCACAAAGGCTTTGAGTCAATCGTTTACACTTTAGTGTAAGTCCGTAATCCCTCTAGGAGATCCTGCATGTTCAGCCTCCCCTTAATTGTGAAGTTAAAAGTCGAGTCCTTATTGGGGAATATTTGAGCATCAAAAATCAAGTGCACAGGCACTTGGGGACCCTGGGGCCCTTTTCTGGGACACGTGAAACTGTGTCATGGCAGCAGCCAGCACTCGGCATCCAGATGAAGAGAGGCAGACCCTCCATTCGCCGTCACTCCCAGAAATGTGAGCAGCCCGTGAAAGGCAGTAACCAAAATTTAGTGCTTTTCTGGGCAGGGGCAAAAAGGAGCGTGGACAGACACTTCCTTGGTGTGGACACTGTGTGTGAGTCCACAGAGCCCGCCACTGGGCCATCCGTGCTCTACAGAGAGAAGTCGAAGACCTGGGCCGTGCTCACATGAGAGCAGTGAGCTTGCTAAAGAGCAGCGAGGTCCCAGGAAATTGCCAGGAGGGGCGGCTGCAGGGAAGTGAGGTGGGCCGCAGGGCCATGCTGAATGGTCCAAAGGCCAGTGCCTCCATCTCCTGGGCCCCCTGCCGTCCCTCCATTTGCTCAGTGTCCCTTGTCAAACCAGCCGCCTTTGCAGGGAGTGAGAGATCAGAGAGCAGGGAAGCCTGGTCATCCTGTGCCCCGTCTCCACCACAGTCTGGGTTCTAATCACTGCCTGCATGTGGCTAATAAGTCAGAAGACAGCATCCCTAAGGAGTGCTTCTTTGTCATTGACATCAGAGCAGGCAGGTGGTTAAGACAACACAGGTTCACAACCCAGCCCCGCTGCCGTCCCCGTCTCACCTTGTGTGGGCATCATCCGCCGTCGGGTGAGTTCGGGGGTAGCCCTCGTAGGGCTGATTGAGGAGTGAATGGCATCCGGGCATAGCATTCACCCCAGTGCTGGCACATGGGAAATGCCGAGTAGGGGCTTTTGGCCATCGTTATTTTCACAATCACCGTCTGGGGCAGTCATCAGCCTCGTCTCTCATCAGAATCTCATTTCTTATATGGGCCTGTACAATGTTTATGTCTTCGAAGAACAGTCCATCGAGCGTGGTTCAGGCCCCATAAACGGTGCGTGCCGTGGTTGAATACCCACACGTGATGGCGGCGTGGCCTGTGGCAGCTGTCTCCCTGCAGCTTTTGCAGTGGATGGTGGGAAGCAAAGTTACGCACAGGGAACAGCCCCAGGAAAGAGGATGAAGCTGCCCCGCAGTCTCCTCTGTGCTTCAGTCCCCAAGAGCTCTGGAGGTGACCCGGCCCCTGCAGGCCATCGGGGGTCACCTCAGCCTCCTGGTCCCCTGTCTAGAAGGTCCCAGCCACAATGTGCAGATCAGCAGGCTGCGAATTCAGAGGGAGGAAGGACCCCCGAGGCTGAGACTGCCGGGAAGAAAGCAGGCGTCGCCGGGGTGTGGGAGGGGGCTTGTGTCTGTGAAAGCATTTCCTGTTTCTCGGCGACGAAGGCACAGGGAGTGGGGGTTTTCTCTGTTGTTTAACACTCTGCTGTTTCAGGTTTCAACCGCTTCCGCTTCCGAGGTTTTCCTTGCTCATGCCAAGTCTCGGGGGGAAATCTGTTCAAAATGCTTTTGAAGAGCTTTTGACATTTCACCAGCCGAGCACCTTTTCGGTAGAAAATGCAGTTTCTGTCAGGATTCTGTCTGTCTCTTTCTTTGCTATCCAAAACCAGCCTGAGGCAGGCTGGCCCCTCAGAGACTCATTCAGTGGGGCCGGGGGTGGATTCATTGTGCTTTGAGAGTTCAGCCTTGCATGATTTCGCCCCATCTTGAGCTTGTGCTCACCCTAGAGCCAGTGGGGGGAGCCAGTCGGGGGCAGCCCTGCCTGGGCCACTCTGCAGGAACCAGAGCCCAGGCGTGTATAGCTGACATTCCTGGAGTGTTTTCCTCTTCCTGAGAGCGTTACAGCCTCCTCTAGCTAATTCTCACTGTTGGGATCTGGTGTTATTTACAGTTGTGATTTTACAGCTGGGAGAAGCTAGGGGAAGGGAATCCCGCTGTGGGGAAGGATGTCATCAGGGTAGGAGTGATGGAGACCTGGTTCCTCCCCTGTTGGGGGTGGTACGGGCAGGTAGGGGGCAGGGGCAGGCCGGCTGTGTGGCTTGGGAAGACTTACATGGACACTCTGAAACCTCACATTCTGCCTCTCTGAAAGGTGGCGCCGCATCCCCAGCAGACACCACTTATTGAGCACCTACTGTGTTCTGAGCTCTGGCTACAGCAGCTGTCAGCCTGAGGATTAACAAGCTGGTACATAAGCCCGGTTTCCCGTACACAGCAGACAGGCAGGAGGTGGGCCGTGCTGTGATGGCGACTGCCATTACTATTATTATTAAAGAAGCTAGTAACGCTTGCACAATGTCTCACTATCACGTTGGTCTGGGGAACCTAACACCTTTTCTGTTTCTGCCGGAAATTCTACCTGAAGGAAAATCTCTTTTACACAGTAACTTCATGGTATAATTTGCACAAAAAAAGCACATGAGTAAATCCAAATTGAACCTCTTTTTGCCCTTTGTGCATCAACAATTTTGTTACTGTTTTTCCAGTGACACCCCCTCCCTGCCTGGGAAGGGTGGTGGACAGACCCAGAGGCTGCCTCTCCACCGGGCGGCCAGCTCCGATGCACAGCTGTGGGCACCTGGTGGGGAGGGGCTCCACTCACTTCAGGTTTCCTGGCAAGGAGCTTTTCAGTTAAATTTATTGCTGCCTCCATTTCTGTCTCAGTTACCTGAATCTTGGGAAGCCACATGAAATTGGACGTGATGAGCCCCTGCACAAAAGGACCATCAGTGAGAGCTTCAAACAAGACCAGATACGTTTTTCATAGATGTTTGCTTGGATTATGAAAGCCTGAAAAACGGCTTCACAGCGATGCTTGGGGCAAATTCGATGCTATCAGGAGACACTACAGTCTCCTCACTGTTCAATTAAAGCTGGGGCCTCAGGGGAGGCAGACAGAGAAGGAATTCACCCCGTGCGCCCACCGTGGCCCAGCTCAGGTTACGAGGGTGTCATTCAACAGCAACCCCTTCAGACCTGTCTGGAATCATGTTTGTCTTCAGGGCCAAAACAGCCTCTAATTGTGCTCCCTGAGGTCTGGCTGCCAGATCAACTCAGGGAGCCAGGCAGACAGGGCTGTGTGCACCTGCCTGTGGCGGGCCTGGTGACCGAAGGGCAGCCCAGGGAGTGCTAAGGGAGTGGGCCAGGGGACGCAGTGTGCCTTGCTGGGCTCCAGGAGCTCCCTGGCCAGCTCACCGTGGCTCTTGGCCGTGCATTTACTGTTGAGAATAATAACAGCAGGATTTGTGGAACTCCACTCTATCTGAGACCCCCGGCTAGGCTCCTGTTCCACACTGCCTCTACTGCAGGAAACAATTCTACAAACAAGAGTGTGTTATCCTCATGCTACAAATAAACTGAGGCTCAGAGACGTTAAGTCATTTGCCTGAGGTCACACAGCTAGTAAGTGGGGATGTAGCATGCCCCCTGCTGCCTGATGCCCCACACTGCACGGCCTCTCCATCAAAACTCTGGTTAAGGAGGTATATTACCTGTGGATTTTAGGCCAGGGCAGGCCTGGCAGCACCTCAGCTCAAATGAAAATGCAGCTGGTTAGGATGGTGGGCCACCAGCAGGTTACACCAGAGTCATTGGCAGAATTCTCCAGTTTTATTTTTAATTACATAAGTAGCTCTTACTATAGAACACACTAAAAGGAAAATTAGTCCCAGAAACCATATGATGACATGGTAAATTTTTATAATGGTTTGTCTTCCAAACTATTACATAGGTATACATACACACATCTATATTAAACAAAAATGGGGTGGTTTCTGTACATGCCACTTTGTAACTTGTCTTCTCACCTAACACATGGAAGCATCCTCTGGGGGGCTGGCCCAGACACAGTTCCAGGCAGTTAAGCAAACACCCCAAAATTCTCAAAAATTCTTCCAAGTGAGCCAGAGCCACTGATAGCCCACAGCTGTGTGAACAGTGCCCACTAGGACTCCAGCTAGAGTTAAGCAAAGCCTAATTCTGATGAGTAAAATGCCTACAAGGGGCAGAGCCCTTAGGACCACCTGCCCTCAAAACTGCCTCACACCTGGCCCTGACCTGGCCCTGCCTCATGGGGGCACTAGTGAACAGTGAGAACAGACACCTGTCCCTGTTGAAGGACTTTGGAGACACCCTTCCATGATCTCATGGAGCAGTTCTATTTATAGACTAGAAAATTAAAAGCCAGTGACCCATGCTAGGAAAGATAATGAGTAAATGGTGGAGATGGGCAGTGGCCTGGTTCTTTGATTCCTGCTTCCAATTAAAGCTCCATTCAGTACAACCTCTTATTCACATAGGAGGATGGAATTCAGTCTATGAGATGGGGTCGCTGGACGACTCGCCGCTCCTACCTCTGCAACTTTGAGCAAGACACGGACCCCTGCCAACCTCAGTGGCCGGAATCAGCCCTCAGGGTTGTGGTGGAACGTTCCATGCTGCCGTGGAGGCCTATGAGGGGTCCATTGGGAAGAGCAGGCATACCACCTGCATATGCTGAAGATGTGCCACGTGTCAGCCTTTTCCCCTCGGCCCCAGAGCCGGCTGCACAAGACTAAGACCTTTCAGAGGGGACATCTGTCTGCAGGGTCACCCTAAATGCCTGAGTTTTACGATGGTCATTGATCATTTCCAGGCAGAAACCTTGCCAATGCTGCACGTGGTTTTAATAGACCCACAGGGTGAAGCCCTTGCCCTGGTGTGATCTTCACGTACATATTAGCAACACTCACAGAAGAAACGGAAGCCCTTCCTGGCACTCCTGCAGGGCTGAGCCCCTTAACAGCAGTATTCAGTGGGACTGACTACCCAGCCGGCAGGGCACAGGCACCTCTTCAAGAGATGCAGGGGAGTGAGGCGAGTTCCTCCATCTGTGCAGTTTCCTCCCCAGAAATCCAACAGCCCCCGCCCCATGCCCCTCCCTCCAGGAAGGAATAGGAAGCTGCCTGGCTTTCCCTCCTGGGTACATGTTTTGCAGTAGAGGCGGCACTGTGGCCAATGGCCCGAGAAAAGATCTGAAGAGAAAAGGGATGTTGGTGTTGTCTGTAGGTCAGCAGTCAGCAGTTGTATCTGTTTTTATTTTTTTGAAAGAGTCTTGCTCTATCACTCAAGCTGGAGTGGTGCAGTGGTGCAATCTCAGCTCACTGCAACCTCTGCCTCCTGGGTTGAAACGATTCTCCTGTCTCAGCCTCCCAAGTAGCTGGGATGACAGGTGCTTACCACCATGCCCAGCTAATTTTTATATTTTTAGTAGAGACAGGGTTTTGCCATGTGGGCCAGGCTGGTCTCGAACTGCTGGCCTCAGGTGATCTGCCCACTGCAGCCTCCCAAAATGCTGGGATTACAGGTGTGAGCCACTGCACCCAGCCCTCTGTTCTTAAGTGGGCCTCATACATGCCAAATAGTCACAGAAATTAACCCTGATTATATGGTAAGCCCGTTTTCCCAGGAAGCAGGGTTTCTTTTGAATTACAGAACACATTTAGATATAAAAGTCTCTAGTGATGTGAGTGGACTCGTCAAATGCCTGCCATCAAGTAACTTATTGATGTAGTTATACATTCATAAAGTTATGCATTATAAACATTCAAATTTAGAAATGTTGCTATTTTCTTTAGTGTGTTATAAAATGGAGCCTTATGGAATGGATGCTTTGAGGTCAAAACAGTTGAATAGAAGCAGTTTTGTATGGTGCAACCTAGTGATTGTAACGTTGGTCTCATCGTCACCAGCTCCACTTTGAGTCACCTGTTGGTTTGCCAGAGGACATGTGGTCACATCTGACTTCACTCAAATGCTGCCCTTTTTCAATCCGTGTCCCACTCCCAGTGGACTGCTCGCATGGTTTTGCAGGGGATTGGCATGACTTTGCTCTGCATTTAGCGTTCGGCTCTGTGGCTTTGTTCTGCGTTGGAATCATTGGCCTTTTCCTTCATCACGTTTGTGTGGACTCTCAGTTTCTGGATACAGCTACTTACCAGATTGCTTTCATAAGTGATTTTTTTTTTTTTTTTGAGACGGAGTCTTGCTCTGTTGCCCAGGCTGGAGTGCAGTGGCGCAATCTCGGCTCACCACAACCTCCACCTCCCGGGTTCAAGTGATTTTCCTGCCTCAGCCTCCCGAGTAGCTGGGATTACAGGTGCACACCACCATGCCTGGCTAATTTTTGTATTTTTAGTAGAGACAAGGTTTCACTATGTTGGCCAGGCTGGTTTCGAACTCCTCACCTCATGATCCGCCTGCCTCAGCCTCCCAATGTGCTGGGATTACAGGCGTGAGCCACCGCGCCTGGCCTCTAAAAAGAATTTTGACTGAAAGCCTTTGCTCCCTTACCTCTAGGCGCACCTGTCATCTGGCTATAAACTGTAGTCAGGGCTGCGCCTGGATGTTGTTCTTGCTTAATTATACATATTTGTGTGTGCAGAGACACAACTACTCCTTAACAGGAAGAAAAGAGAGCTCTTTGCATCCTCCACAGGGCCCGGGAGGAGGTTCAGGTTAAGTCAGAGGCCCTCGGTTCTGAATGCCCATTGCAACCACTTGGAGAGCTTTATAAACACTGAGCCCTCGGTGCTGGGACCCCTCCACCACTGGATTGTACTGGTGTGGGATTTTTCAAAGCTCACCAGGGAGCTCCATGCAGTAGATCCCAGTGTGCAGCCAGCTTCCTCCAAGGTGCCCCCAACACCAACAGGGTGGGAGTTGCGTTGCTGGAGCACCTGTCTTGTGTTCAAGGCGGGAACTTCCTTGTGTGGCTTCATCCCTCAGCCTCAGCACTCCTCAAACTTGCATGTGCCTGATGCTGACTCCTGAGGTCTGGGGTGGAGCCCTGAAATCTGCATGTGTAATGCATGAATTTGAAAGGCCATGAGCAGCGTCTGAAGGGTTTATCTAAGAAAAGGAACAAGGCATGAAGTGGAGGCCCTAGGGTTGGCGTGGCCTGTCGGGTCAGAGCCTGGGTTCCAGTTTGAACGTGCCGGGGGCCCACGAGGGAGCTGCTTGTGGTTTTCACACCTCCTTTGTGAGCTGAACACACCGGTGCCCCTTTAGAGCAGCATTCCCTCCGAATGTTTATCATTCTAAAGTGAAAAAAGACGCACAAAACATGAACGTGCTTGTCAGGCAAGGAAGCTGAGGAATCTACCTGGCTTGCAGAAGCCCCCCTGGGAGCAGACAGCCCTCCCAGGCACAGATGGGACACCACCGCCTCCCATGCAGCCGGTGTCTGGAGACTCCCTATGACCCCCAGGAAGGTCCTTTCTCCAGCAAGGCCAGGGTCAGGACCAAGGGTGAGGACACGGGAAGCACAGGATCTGCAGGGCACCTGCCACCCTCACCACGTGTGGCATTCAGAGAACAGGGCTGCGCCCAAACCCTCCAGGCCCTGCTCCCCTCTCTCCATCCCAAGGTACCATTGCTAACTCCAGCTGGGCTGCTGTACCTGGTTTTGCTGACTGCTCTTAGAACCCTGTAAATCAGGGGTTGTGTGGGCTCTGGCGGACACCAGACAGACAGAGTATACTCATGGGCCTGGCTGTCTTCCTGGGAAGAGGCCAGTGTAAGGGAGAAGAGACCGTTCCAAGGGCTCCTGGGAGAAAGCGAGGGCTGAAAAGCTGAAGAGCAGGATCTGAGTAGAGGACTCAGACACCCGGCCAGTTCCTGCCTGGGAAATGCTTTAAGGAGTGTGGAGAGAGGCCGGGCATGGTGGCTCACTCCTGTAATCCCAGCACTTTGGGAGGCCGAGGCAGGCAGATTGCCTGAGGTCAGGAGTTTGAGACCAGTCTGGCCAATATGATGAAGCCCTTTCTCTACTAAAAATACAAAAAAATTAGCCGGGTGTGGTGGCGGGTGCCTATAACCCCAGCTACTCGGAAGGCTGAGGCAGAGAAATCACTTGAACCAGGGAGGCGGAGGTTGCAATGAGCCGAGATTGCGCCACTGCACTCCAGCCTGGGTGACAAAGCGAGACTCCATCTCAAAAAAAAAAAAAAAAAAAATTGTGAAGAGGAGGGATGGAGAACAGAACCACAGAGCAAAGTCTTACCAGGTCCACCCCTTGGGAATTTGGGGGCCTCTGCTCAACCCCGTTGACCTGGTTTTAGCAAACATGCCACCTCCTCACGCTGGGGCTGGAGATGCCAGCAGCCAGGGATGTGTCTAAATCAACACTGTCAGCCACATGTTAATGCGTGACTCTGGTATGCAAGAAAGGTTGCACTTTGTTTTCTTTTACTTAATGCTAATCCCCAATCCTCCAGGCTTGTGGGAAATTCAACCCCAGTCATTATTGGGCTCTTCCCCATGCGGCAAAGGCCCCAGAGCCTCATACAGCAGACAGTGCTGGGGAGACCTCTGTGGTCATCAGGCCCAGTCCTTCCTGGGGGCCACCAAGCCATGCTGCTCACCATCTCAAAAACGTCAGAGCGTGGAGCAGAGGCGAGCGGTGGAATGCAGCTCACATCAGTTAATATTTCAGCAGTTGTCTTAACATCTTAGTCTCCTCTGGCTGCTGTCACCAAGTACCAAAGCCTGGGTGGCTTAAACATTTATTCCTTACAGTTCTGGAGGTAGAGGGTCAAAATCAAGGTGCTAACAAATCCAGTGTCTGGTGAAGACCCTCCCCCTGATTTACAGGCCACCATATCCTCTCGTGGTGGAGAGCGAGCGAGCTCGGGTCTCTCCCTTCTCGCGCTATTCCCAGCATGGAGGCTCCACCCTCATGACATATAACCCTACTCACCTCCCAGAGCCCCCCACCTCCATGGCTCCAACATCTGCATTTTGCAGGCAGACATACATTCCAGAACATCTTGAAACAGTCTTCCATCAGGCAGCTGCTATTTTTGCCCTGAATGATTGCGTGTGCCTCGGAGTGACACATAGGGCCCAGCCCAGGGGCAGCCACATTGTGAGGCCATCGTCCCAGCCCCCTGATCTCGTGTAAGCCCCCACTCAGGCTGTCCTGTCTCCGCAGTGCTCATCGACCTGCGGGAAGAGCCTGCAGTCCCGCGTGGTGCAGTGTATGCACAAGGTCACAGGGCGCCACGGCAGCGAGTGCCCCGCCCTCTTGAAGCCTGCCCCCTACCGACAGTGCTACCAGGAGGTCTGCAATGACAGGATCAACGCCAACACCATCACCTCCCCCCGCCTTGGTGAGTGTCTTCACTGGCCCCGGTTCCCAGGGGGCTGCTGTGTCTCCTGCCCAGTAAGTCCTCCCTGACGGTGAGTTTCTTTCAGCCAGAAAGCCCCCTTCTTGGGCCTCGCTTGTCACATAAGGCTGACATTTGTCAGTTCTGTAGAAGAGGTTTCAGAGATGGAATTCCATTCCTTGCTGTGGAAGTGGTGTTTGCTTACTGCTGTCTCAAACACAGGCCCCTGAACATCTCCCTCACCCCTTTGCCCATCACAGGAGAGTGTTCCACAGGCATTGTAGGTTTCCTGTGCATGAGGAATGTGAAGGGAAGTGCGTCTTTCTAGAAATGAAAGCTCCGGGGGCATCCTTCATGATGCCATGAGGATCCAGGCTGATGCTTGAGCAGCAGACGGGCGTGGTAGAGGGGCTGCAGACTGTGTGAGTGGTTTGGCCCTGGGTGCTCGGAACCTGGCCTCTTACCAGTTCATGCTCCAGGTCAGTGGTGATATGAGGAGAAGAGCACTTAAAGATCTGGCTGGGTGCGGTGGCTCATGCCTGTAAATCCCAGCACTTTGGGAGGCCGAGATGGGTGGATCACCTGAGGTCAGAGTTCAAGACCAGCCTGACCAACATGGTGAAACCCCGTCTCTACTAAAAATACAAAAATTAGCCGGGCGTGGTGGCGGGTGCCTGTAGTCCTCACTACTCGGGAGGCTGAGGCAGGAGAATCGCTTGAACCCAGGAGGCAGAGGTTGTAGTGAGCCGAGATCACGCCACTGCACTCCAGCCTGGGCGACAGAGTAAGACTCCAGCTCAACAAAAACAAAACGATGATATGATCATTCCTTTTAACAGAGTTTCTGCTTCGCTAAATAGAAGCCCCTGAGACGTATTTTCCTACCTGAGGCTGGAAACTCACCAAAATGAAGGGGAGTTCTAGCATCTTTGTTGCGGGGGAGGCCTTTGAGCTGGCAGAAGTATAGTTGTGGCTTTTCAAGCACAGGCCTGCTTGGTAACTTCGAGACCTCCCTCAAGCAGGGCCTTCTCTCTGTACAATCAAGACCCTGAAGGATATTTGGGCCACTTGTATGTACTTGGACCTCATGCTTTTTGGGGTCCTTTGATGTCCACTGTTCCATGTCGTCCTGTTTTATAAATGCTTACAGTCATGGTACCCTCGGCCACAAAACAACAGTAAGTGCCACTTAGCTCGGAAGCAAGGTGGCCTGTGCCCTCTTGCCTGAAGAGGCAGCCAGACCACCACGCTCTGTCATGTGGGTGGGTTTGGATGCAAAGGTGCATCCCTGTGACAGAAAGTGGCACCCCCAGTGCCCTGGCAGGAGGCATGGCCTAATCAGTCAGTGCAAAGTGTTGACATGTGCACAAGGGTGAGGGAGCCCAGACGGGCAGACCACAAGCCCTCCCTGTGCGTGCATCAGGCCGTCCCTGACCCTGGGTGTTCTCTCTCTCCTGTCCCCTTAGCTGCTCTGACCTACAAATGCACACGAGACCAGTGGACGGTGTATTGCCGGGTCATCCGAGAAAAGAGCCTCTGCCAGGACATGCGGTGGTACCAGCGCTGCTGCCAGACCTGCAGGGACTTCTATGCAAACAAGATGCGCCAGCCCCCGCCGAGCTCGTGACGTGCAGTCCTGGGGGTCGCTCAGAGCTCAGACTCAGGTCTGAAACCCACCCACCCCCACGAGGCTGCTGCAAGAATCCAACTCATAGAACATGAGCGTGGACTTGGCGTTTGCCATTCGTGCTTCTGTACTTAATATATTGTTAACAGCCACTGGATGGCTTTCTACAGCGAGGAAAAAGTAGGCATGAGTCACAAAGTAACTTTAATTTCTAGGATTCCAGGTACCTCGAAGGGAAGCACCTCTGGCAGACAACCGTCGAGAGAGAGACATCATTTAGTGCTCCTGTCTTGGCTCGCTTTTGACATTTGAATTTCCAGTGTTTGGTATATCATGGAGGAAACATCCCCAAAACGAGACATGTGAGAAAAGGCTTTATTCTGAAAGCCGGCGACACCCTGGAGGGAGGGGCGGGTGTTGGTGAGCCTCCGCCCATGGCTTCTCTGGAGAGGACTGGCCCGGGCTGCTTAGCCCACGTTTCTCTTCATCTACCTTCTTGACCACATGAGAACCAGGACGTTGCCTCCATGCCCGTCTCTGACAACATAGTCTCCAAATCCTAGGTGTTGCCTTGGAAGTCTTGTCCCTGAGAGTGTCAATCTATATATGCCAACGAGGACGCCAGTGCCGCGCAGTTCATACTTCCAAGAGAGTCTGGGTTTGGGGAAGCATCGACTTTTCAGAGCTCTGCTGTTCACCATGTAGGGAAACAGAAGGGCCTTTCTTCAAGGTGCTGTGAAATAAGAAACGGTAATTGCGGCGATGGGGTTGCTTCCTAAGACAAAGGTAAGCTTGGGCCAGCTTCGTTGGGGCGGATGGGCACCTGCCCTGCCTTCTGGGAGCATCCACTCCGGCCCGCACTTCGTAAAGCTTTGTACCTTAGAGATGCCGTACCACATCCCAGTGGCTTTCTACCGACTGTGGCCATCTGAAGGTAAGATGACATTTGGGACCTCTGAGGACACAAGCCCAGGCCTAGGATCTGTAGAGCAAGGCCTGACTGCTCTATCCTGGCACGGAGCAGCCTGATGTGCCGGGTCCAGGGGAGGAACTCCATCTGGGTGGCACTGCTGCACACCCGCCGAGCCTTCCTGTAGTCCAGACTTTGTGGTACCCATTATCATCACTGACCCATCTTCTTGGTGGGGCAAGGATGATGCATGATGAAGGTCCTTCCCTCCTGCAGCCCCCTCACACCTGACAGCAGATGAGCAGAGTGGCCTCTGAGAGCACAGAGGATGGTAGAACCCTGCCTGCAAGGAGGCCGGGCAGGCTGGGGACAGGGACCCTAGATGCCAGGTGGCCTGTTTTGCTCACCAGCTCGGTGGGCATTTCATGGGTGCTTATGTTCTAGGACTTTACCATAAGAAACACTCCTCCCTGGTGTCCGACAGAAGGTCTCACTTGGACTTCCACGGGATCATCCCCCAGTGCTTCTTGATTTATTGGTGCTGTGTTTCTGTGTTGTGTTTTGTTTTGTTAGATGTCACAACGGTAGAGTTAGCTTAAATCAGAAAGAGGCGCCTCTGCCTTCTCCACCCTGTCGTACAAGCTGTGTTTTTGTTTTTACTACCCCAGAGGCAGGGAAGCGGTAGGGATGTCAGGGAATTTACTCACTTCCACTTGAACCGATGAGAAGTGTTGAGAAACTTCCGTGGGTGCTCTGTGGAAAGAACGGAGAGTGTCAGGATGGAGCGGCCCACCCTCGCCCCGGGGCCTGTGCAGACCACTGTCCTCCCGCTCAGGCCTGGCTACCAGCGGACTCCCGTGAATTCCCATTGTCACAAAGCCCTCAAAATTTTGGGGGAGCTGAGGTTCAATTTTCTTCATCCCCAAATGAACTGTTAATTCACCGAAAGACATTTAGACTTTTGCAGCCAAGGAGCAGAGCCAGGCGAGCTCACTAAGGAAGCCTTAGCTTGGTCTCCTGCATGGGCCCTGGTGCCTCCAGCTATGCCTGCAGTCACCCTGGCAAGGGCCCCACACCCTCAGAATGAAAAGGATTGATTGGGTTATTGTCAGACACTCCCATTAGTTCCCCTAAAGTCTGCATCTTCAGAGCTCTTTTAGCTCATCTTTTTGTTATTTTTTGAGACAGAGTCTCCCTCTGTTGCCCAGGCTGGAGTGCAGTGGCACGATCTCAGCTCACTGCAAGCTCCGCCTCCCGGGTTCAGGCCATTCTCCTGCCTCACCCTCCCCAGTAGCTGAGACTACAGGCGCCCACCACCATGCCCGCCTACTTTTTTGTATTTTTACTAGAGACGGGGTTTCACCATGTTAGCCAGGATGGTCTCGATCTCCTGACCTCGTGATCCGCCCGCCTCAGCCTTCCAAAGTGCTGAGATTACAAGAGTGAGCCACCGCGCCCGGCCTTTCAGCTTATCGTGAAATCCACTAGACTCTGATCACAGCAGTGATGTTTCTGTATTGTTAACAATACCCTGTACTGTCCCCTCAAGTACTGTACTTTTGTGCTTGCACACGTGTTACTAACTAGAGTCTCACGATCCTATGGTGCTATTTTTATTGGTGCAAAATGAAACCCTCTCCGTTGACCATTGCTTGATATGATCGAACACAGGAAAAGAGCCTCGATGGCAATACGATCGTTCTTTTTTCATTTCAGAGTCTAATGTATATATTTTCCATTAGTTAACTTGCATTACATACTGTACCTATGGTATTTTTGTTTTACTTTTTGGTGCTGGTTTTGAAAGAAAAAAAAAAACAAGACAAACATTGGACACCATTATACATGAAAAATTAATCATTTCATTGGAAGCAAGTTGAATATGTGTAATAAAATGTTTTTCCATAACGTTTTTAAGCTGTCTGTGAAGTGAAAGACAAAAGCCAGTCCTCAAGGGCTGACGGGGAGGCTGTGTCCTTCCCCCACTGTGGCGGCCACCAGGCTTGCCAGGGACTTGGCTGCAGGGACCCTGCTGGCCACAGCTGGAGGTGGTGTCAGAGGTCACTGGGAAATGCAGTTCGAGGGGATGGCTGCATCTCCCTGAGCGAGCGCTAACAAATCTTTCAGTCCTGGCCTCATCCCTTTGTGGTTGCAAAACCCTGGGTGGGGACATGAGGGTCTGACATTCGTTTGTGCTGTGAGCCTGCGCATGTGATGTAGAGCAGCCATCTCACTGGCAGAGTGGCCCGTGCTCCGAGACCTGTGCTGCAGGGTGCAGCCCCTGGCCATGCTGGCTGGAGAGCCACGGTGAACTCTCCACCCGCTTCCCCCACCCCACAACCCTGCCAACAGCCCTCTCAGCTTCCCTCTGCCAGCAGATGTGACGGCAAGTCCCGGCCCTGCACATCCCCCAGCACTGCAGACAGGACAGGGGTTCCACACCACCACAGCCATTTGGATCCCATCTGGGCCTGACATGGAACACACATGTCACAGCTTACAGGGATGGGGAGTCCATCTCCGGGAGTCAGGAGAAACCTCCACACTCACAACCTTAGAGCCCTCTATTAAGACTAAAGCAGGCCAGGCGCAGCGGCTCACACCTGTAATCCCAGAACTTTGGGAAGTTGACATGGGAGGCTTGAGGCCAAGAGTTGACCAGCCTGGGCAAAATAGTGAGACCCCTGTCTACTAAAGTTAGCTGGGTGTGGTGGCATACACTCCTGTAGTCCCTCCCAGCTACTCAGGAGGCTGAGGCAGGGGAGGCTGAGGCGGGAAGATCACTCGAGCCCAGGAGTTGGAGGCTGCAGTGAGCTGTGATTGTGCCACTGTACTCCAGCCTGGACAACAAAGCAAGACCCTATCTAAGGAAAAAAAAACCTGGTGTAGCACCCAGAAATCTCACTAAAAAAAATAATTAGACAAGACACTGCCCCCAGCCCCCTGGTCACTGGAAAACCCGTGGTTTGTGTAAATTCTCAAGAACCATCACCCACCTGCCTCCAGGACGTGTTAGAACCCTCTCGTCCTTCCTCCATTCTACCCTTTCTGGCAGGTGGGCTTTTAAGAGCCCTGTTTGCATGGAATTTCGTCATGAGCCGCTTTGATTCCTGGATGGCCCCAGTGATTCCGGTTAGATAAAATTGACAAGCTCTCCATCTGCAAGTGCTGAGGAGGCATCTGTCAGGGACCAAGCACTTCCTAGAACCACAGAGAATGCAAAGGAACAGAAGTCCTACTCAGGAGCCCACAGCCCCACGGGGCAGAGAAGCCCGGAGACGCGCACAGCTGGGAATGAGCCAGAGGAACAGAGCTCCGAAGAGGGAAAGGTCAGGATGTCCTCTGTGGGTTTGTTGACTGACCTTCTGGACACAGATTAGACGGGCTGGGGTTGGAAGCTTTTACTGCAGCACCCTCTCTCTGTAAAAGGTCTCAGCAAAAGCCCTTGCATTTCTGCTTCCAGGTACTAACCTGCCTGCATGTGTGTCCACCTTCTCTGCCTGATACAGAAGCAGTGCCCAGCCCTTCTGGAAAGCCAGCCCTCTCACCATCACTTGACCGCCCCCTTCCCCAGCAGCGCTCCACACACCGCCTCACCTCCGGTCATGAACTCCCCTGGCTTTCACCCTCTGCTCTGCAGTAACACTCTTCTTGACAGGTCACCAATGACTTCATGGCATCAGGTTGCATGGACATCCTAGTGTCCTGTTCCCCAGCTCCCAGCAGCCCTCCCCTTTGACACAGCCCCTCTGCAGGCACCACACACTGCTGCCTTTCCTCCCCTCTCCCCGCCATCCAGCTGGTGATGGAGTGCCCCAAGCTCAGCCTTCCACCCTTTTCTATATACTTTCTCCCTAGGTCATATTACCTGGACTCAAGACTTTTTACACCACGTACATTCTCTTACCTTCCAAGTGAATATTTTGGGCCCTGACAGCCACCCCGGCCCACCTCTGTACTCACGCATGACTCTCCACGTGCATATACTCGATCCCCCGGGAAGTTTGGGACTAAGATGGCACTTCATAGTTGTCCTAAATCTGCAATTTGAGCAGGGGGTTTGGTGAGGGCAGCTCACCTCTGCTGGGGTGGCTCAAAGGACAAGTAGAGGCTGGAAGGGTCAGAAGGGCTATAGTCTTGCACCTGTGGCCGCTGATGACAGCTGTCAGTCAGAACTTCAGCTAGGACCATCAGCCGGGACACCTGCAAGGGGCCTCTCCAAGGGATGGTGGGATTTTGGTGGCAAACATGCCAAGAGTGAGGTGCACAACCTCTTGTGACAACTCGAAAGTTCCACAGCATCACTCCCACCACACCATAAGAGCAAGGCAGGCACAAAGACTCACCCGAGTTTAAGGGGAGGGGACAAAGAGGCCACCTCTTGCTGGGGGTGGTGTCAGGGTTCTGGAAGAGCAGGTGGAGTGGGAAATATTGTTAGGGCCATTTTTAGAAGATTCACACACATCCCCTGCATTAATCGGGGTTCTCCAGGGAAATGGAACCAAGAGAATAGATAAGAGGAGATTTATCGTGGGAATTGGCTCACATGATGATTGGAGGCCAAGAAGTACTGCCATCTGCTCTCTGCCAGCGGGAGACTCAGGAAAGCTGCCACTGCAATTCAGTCTCAGTCCAAAGGCCGGAGAACCTGGAGCTCTGGGGGCAGGAAAAGATGGCTGGTCCAGCCCCAGCGGAGCGCAGATTCACCCTTCCTCAGCCTTCCTGTTCTATTCGGGCCCTCAGCAGATTGGACGGTGCCCACCCACCTTGGTGGAGGTGGATCTTCTTTACTCAGTCTGTGGATTCAGACACTCGTGTCTTCCAGAAACAGCCTCACAGACACTTCCAGAAATCACGTTTTATCAGCCATCTGGGCATCCCTTAACCCAGGCAAGTTGATATATAAAATTAACCTTCATATTCACACATGTAAAATACACTCACCCCTCCCCCACCCCAGCCTTAAAGTCTCATCTCCTTTCAGCATCAGGCTCAGGACCGCATCCCCTGAATCAGGTGCCAATGTGGCTCCTCCAGCGTGGTTCCCCAGGCACGGGCCCTTGAGCACTGGTTCTAAAACCCCGTGAACTCAAGAGAGACTCCCCTCCACCCAGAGGCTCAAGAGAGATGGTGGCAACAGCATAAGACAACCACTGCAGACACTCCCTATTTTAAAAGGAGGGACAGGGAAGGCACATGACTGACAGGCACCGTCCAGCAGCTGACGTCCAGTCTGGCACATGGTGCCAATTCCATTAGGCTCAGTCCTACTGCCAGGGGACGATTCTCGTTAGACTGCCTCCAGGAGCCAAAGAGGCTTTTGGCATATTATGATTCATTCTAATGATAGGGGAGGCACGATTCAATAAAGTGTCCTTCCTTTGGAGAGCATGTCCTGACACACCCCCAGCTACTGGACTCCTACAAACTTCACTGATAAAATGAGCCCTTGGGCTGGACACGGTGGCTCATGCCTGTAATCCCAGCACATTGGGAGGCCAAGGCAGGCAGATAATGAGGTCAGGAGATCAAGAGATCAAGATCATCCTGGCCAACATGGTGAAACCCCATCTCTACTAAAAATGCAAAAATTAGCTGGGTGTGGTGGCCTGCACCTGTAGTCCCAGCTACTTGGGAGGCTGAGGCAGGAGAATTGCTTGAATCCGGGATGCAGAGGTTGCACTCCAGCCTGGGTGACAGAGCAAGACTCCATCTCAAAAACAAAACAAAACAAAAAAAGGCCCTCAAATTTTCATAGGGCTTTTCTCCCCCAGCCTAGAGTCCATGTGTCCTACCACGGCCTCTAGTCTACTTGCTACTTCCTGCTCATCTGGTCTGATTAACATGATGTCACAGATACAGTGGATCAGTCCAAGTTCTTGGGAGAGTCTTTACAATCCAGGCCCTCTCAGGCTATATCATAACAGAGAGAGAATTATTAACATCAGCCCCGGGGAAGACAAGTGGAAACTTGTGTCTGTCACACTTCCTTGGCCCCACTCTTCCTTTCTGATATGGATGGAAATGAATGCCTTCCCCGGTCACGGGCCATCTTCCTTGCGTCTGAATCATGTTAATTTGCTCTAGCAAAGACATCACACCTGGCACAGCAGTTTGTTTGGGGCCCATTCGTGGATAAAATTGCAGTAGTCCGCCATGGTCAGAGAGGATCCACTCTGAATTTTGTAGAGGCCAGACTGAGGAATTGCATGGGAATATGATGGGGACAACCACAGCAGCATCCTTTAGGTCTTTGAGAATGACATTCAAATATGCTATTCTCACTGGGTTGCAACATTGCTATTGATTTACTGTCTTGCCTGGTGTGGTGTCATGAGTGGTGCAAGATTAAAGATAACCAGGTCCACAAACATTTGTATCTTTCTACATGGTCCACCTGTTCAGCTGGTCGTCAGAGCCATGGGCACCAGGCTCAAGCCCCTCCGCGGGTCAGTCAATATTGCAAACCACGCATAATAGTATACATAGTCACTCACGCCTATAATGCCAGCACTTTGGGAGGCCAAGGCAGGTGGATCACCCGAGGTCAGGAATTCAAGACCAGCCTGGCCAACGTGGTAAAACCCTGTCTCTACTAAAAATACAAAACTTAGCCCGGCATGGTGGCAGATGCCTGTAGTCCCAGCTACTCGGGAGGTCGAGGCAGGAGAATCGCTTGAAACTGGGAGGCGAAGGTTGCAGTGAGCTGAGATCACGCCACTGCACTCCAGCCTGGGTGACAAAGCTAGACTCGGCCTCAGAAAAAATATATATATAATAATATACATAGCCACTATATAAGTGTTACAGATTAAACATTCTACAGTAAACAAAGTAACATTTAACATCAAGAGAAAAAGATTGAAAGAATTCACCAACCAGGCCAGGGGAAGTAAGACAAAAGGAGTCCGGGGCTGGGCTGGCCGGTCCACTGGCCCTGCAAGGAAGAGCCTTCGATATGGCAGAGCCTTTGGAGGCAGATGCCAAGTTCTTCTCATAAGTGACTGCAAGACGGGGTCAGTTAAGATGGCCAGTTGAAGCTGCTGAAGGGGTGTTCTTTTATGGTCTCAGAGTCCTCTGGTGAGAACTGATAGTGTTAAATAGAAGAATACGCTTATTTGTGACCTTATCTGGTTGGATGCAGTCTTAATTTATTTGTTTCCTAAGCAAAACATCTCATCCTTGTTGGCAAAGTGCCCTATGAAATATATAATGGAGGGAGGCCAAGGCGGGTAGATCATGAGGTCAGGAGTTCGAGACCAACCTGGTCAACGTAGTGAAACCCCATCTCTACTAAAAATACAAAAAAAGTAGCCAGGGAGGGTGGCACGTGCCTATAATCCCGGCTACTTAGGAAGCTGAGGCAGGAGAATAGTTTGAACCCGGGAGGCGGAGGTTGCAGTGAGCCGAGATCACGCCACTGCACTCCAGCCTGGGACAGAGCGAGACTCCATCTCAAGAAAAGAAAAAAGAAATATATAATGCAGTCCTTTTCTAAGATGGAGTTAGTTATGTCAAGGGTGCTCTATGCACCCGGGGAGAGGGAAGCAGTTTCACAGGCTTCCACTTGGCCCTCCCCATTACAGTAGCTCTTCACCCTACAGGCCAAGGACCAAGTCCACCCATTACCAGTACACATTTAGGGAGGGGGAAACCATCACTGGGAGGCTTCATGGACCCACCAGACCCACTGTGAACCAAACCTGGACCAGGCCCATCATGTGAACTCCATTCCCCGTCACTCTGAAACGGGGACCACAGTGACACTCAGTGTCCGGGGTATCAGTGTCAACGTGGATCCTGTGTGCAACAGTGCTCTCAATGTCTGCGTATATTTCTCTCCCACAAGTAAATGGTTGTAGGTTCCTTTGGGGAAAGATTGGGGGCAATTAATTTATACCCTTCTCCCTGGGACCCAGCCTCTCCTTCAGACAATGGATTCTGGGCATGAAAACCGGCTCAGACTGGAAACTGAGCAACACACCATGTTTGACAGGATGGTTGCTCTTGGGAACACCCTTTTTTATTCAATGTGTAAACTGAGTAATACTATAAATGTACAATGATTTGAGTTATAGGTGGGAAGTTGGCTGCTCATCTGTCTTGCCCTAGTAGGGCTCTATTAACTATTTCCAACCCCTATCTGTAGGTCAGGCCCCCCTGCTGCTTCTCTGACCTTGCTGCTCATCATGACCTTACACCCACCCTCTTTCTGACTGTGAAGGGCTTACCATGTGGCTTTATTTTGTGATCCTATTAGCCTCATTGCTATCAGGGAGCCCAGTTCTGCACAGCATCCCCTGCTGTCGGCCATGACCTACAGGGGACAGTTCTGCTGGAACCTCTCCACAATGCTGCTGCCCTTTCAGCTGAACCTTCTCACTGCTTTGGGAAATGGAGGAGTTTCCCTCAGACCCACCTATGGAACATCAGATGGGGGCTGGGAAGGTGTTGTAGCCTTACAAAGAATATCCTCCCCAGCAGGCCCAGCCTGACTCTTCTGAACCCTCTGTCTCTACCTACCAAAAACACTTCTCTCTTTCTTTGAGACTGAGTCTCGCTCTGTCACCCAGGCTGGAGTGCAGCCGTGCAATCTCAGCTCACTGTAACCTCCATTTCCCGGGTTCAAGTGATTCTCCTGCTTTAGCCTCCTGAGAAGCTGGGATTACAGGCGCCCACGCCTGTTATTTTTTTTTTTAGTAGATTTCGCCTGTGCCAGGCTGGTCTGAACTCCTGACTCAGTGACCCTACCCAGCCTCCCAAAGTGCTGGGATTACAGGCGTGAACCACCATGCCCAGCCCCTACCATAACACCTCTACTGCACTTTGCGAGACCATCACTGTCCCCAAGATCCTATGAGCCATCTGTCTCCCAGGGTCCTCGGGAGGGAGTTAAATCCACGCAGAGAACTCCAGCTGCAATAGATAGAATTCCCCCTCGTACCTTCATGTCCACCGTTCCTTATCCAGCACCTCCCATCCGGTCTGGTACACTCTCCTGGCATCTGCGTGTCTGTCCTTGCTAGGGCCTGCAGCTCCTTCGGGATCCGGTTCCTTTCCCCTCCACCTGAGTTATATTGTGACTTAGGAATCTGTCTGGTGGCCAGGAGGGGAGGTGGGGAGCATTTGTATTATCTTACAAGGCACAGGCCTCGGTATCGTCTTTAAGCAAGGGAGCAGTGATAGATAGCTTTAATAGGGAAGAGAGGGCCACTTCTGCAGGCTGGAAAGCGTCTAGAGAATGTGGGGTTTCACAGTTTTTAGGGCATTTACTGAGGTATCCCCCTTCCAATCCCAGAGCCCCACTCCTTCGTAATCAGGATTGTGACCTGCATGTAGCCGACTTCCTGGGGTTGAGAATTCACCCTTCACTGAAGCTTCTGTAGTCATTACCATTAAAGCCTGGCCTGATCCTCAACTCTTTCTGCCCTCTTAAGACATAAGGGCCTCGTTTCACACTTCACCTGAAATTAGTGATTAATCACCTGCAGCATTTTTATTGTCTTTCTCCAATGCATCACGAACACTGGCAACAGCCACTTAATTTCTTTGCCTTGGAATTTCTTTCAGTATCTTTCAGATGACTGAGCTATTGCACCATCAGTGAAGGCTTAATCGTTGCCCATACAGATGCCAGAGGCTTCTCTCCTGGGAGGTTGGTGAGGGGGGGGTGCGGGGGGGGGGTCCTTGTATCCAGCTGGCAGCTGATGGCAGCTCCAAAGTCCTATTTTAGGGTCTGCTTCCTATAGGACCAACTCCTGGCACTAGCTGCCTTAGTTTGCGTTCTCAGGAGCCAGTCTGAGATGGAGGCTTGTGGGGAGGTTGATTGGGAGGTACCCTCGGGAATCCTGTGATGAGGAAGAAAGGATTTGGCACAGGTGGGTACCATGGGGAGCTGTAGAGTGGAACAGTTGTCTCAAACAGAGCAAGGTGACAGGGCTTCGTATGGCACAGGACGAATGCCATCTTGAGAGTTCGCTATCTTCTGCTGAGAGGGTACTGGGGACAGACTCCGCTGTGAGCAGCCACCACTCCTGGCAGCTGGGGACAGCCCTCAGTCCTGAAGGAGGATCTTTGTGGCACACCACACCATACACCACATGCCTTAAACTTAGATTTTGACAAATTAAATTCCCAATTAACTGTGGCTTCCCCAAATCAGTAAGTGGCACTACTAACCAACTAATGTCTGATATCAAAACATCAAAGCCACCTTTCTTTCTTCAGTTTCCCTTCCTATCCTCAACCCAATTCAGCCACAAATACCATTGGTTCTACCTCCAAAGGATGTCTCTAATCTGCCCACTTCTCCCTATCTTCACTGCCACGCGGTGGCTGTGTGCCGAGTCACAGACATTTCACCAGGACCCCGCAGTAACTTCCTGTCGTAGTCCCTTAGGGCTGCTATAACAAACACTTTAGCCTGGGAAATTTATAAACAGAGACATACTGCTCCCAGTTCCAGAGGCTGGAAGATCAAGGTACCAGAAGAATCAGTGTGTGGTGAGGGCTCCTACCCTGCTTGAGAGATTTCTGCCTTCTCACTGAGTCCCCACATGGTAGAAGGGGCGAACATTCTCTTTGGGTTCTCTTAGTAAGGACTCTAGTCCCATTCATGAGGGCTCCACCCTCCTGGCCTGATCACCTCCCAGAGGCCCTACCTCCCACCACCACTGCACTGAGGATTAAGTTTCAACATCTGAATTTTGGGAAGACACAAACGTTCAGACTATCACACTTTCTGACCATCTCCCTCCAACACACTCTCCACACCCTAGCCAGGGTAATATCGGAAAAACGTAAGTCACAATAAAAAACATAAGTGGCATTCCCTGCTTAGCACCCTCTGACAGCTTCTCACCCCTGTGGTCTTCTCAGACCCCCATTCCCTCCTCACCTACCATGTCCTTCCCGCACAGGATGCCCAGCCAGTCTCCTTTCTTGCCTGCAAGCCTTCCGCCCTCTTCCCTGCCGTCGGGCCTCAGCAGGTGCTGCTCCCCACGTAGGTAACGCTCCTATCTCACATCCCACGGATCTTTCCACTGCTGAAATCTCTGCATCCGTCATGTCTCAGCTCCCACGTGACCCCTCACACAGCTGTTCCAAGCATCCAGCTAACATGGCCTCCCAGTCATGGTTGCTGTCTTTAATCACTGGGTTATGACAGTACTTGTCATAACCCAGAATTATTAACGTTTTTGCCTGTGTAGTGTCACTTTCCCATCTAGAAAGCAAGCTCCCCACACACGGAACTCATGTGGCACTTTTGTGTCACTGAAGCCCTGGTGCCAGCATGTGCACCCACTACGTGAATATACTTAACCTTTGTTAGTTCCCATTCTATTGCTTACATTATTTTCAGATAAGCTAAAGATTGTACCAGGACATGTTTATACTGGGTAATAAAAACATACACTAACTTTTTTTTTTTTTTGAGACGGGGTCTTGCTCTGTCTCCCAGGCTGGAGTGCAGTGGCACCATATTGGCTCGCTGCAACCTCCACCTCCCAGGTTCAAGCAGTTCTCCTGCCTCAGCCTCCCAAGTAGCTGGGATTACAGATGCATACCACCATCCCTGGCTAATTTTTGTATTTTAAGTAGAGACAGGGTTTCACCATGTTGGCCAGGCTGGTCTCAAAACTCCTAACCTCAAGTGATCCACCTGCCTCAGCCTCCCAGAGTGCTGGGATTGCAGGCGGTAGCCACCGCACGTGGCCGAACATACTGTAGTAATTTTTTTAGCTTATACCTCAAGTGATACAGACATTTGGACAACCAGATGCAAATCAATAAGGAAAAGATGCTTTTACCATTTTCCAAATGCTCCCCCTTGCCAGCAGAGATAGATGTTTCCAGGTGGCTGTCATGGTGATAGACGCTGTTTTCTCGCCTTTTCATTTTATCTGTGGAATAGGAAAGTGATGACTCAGAAGGCAGAACATTCCTGGTCTGGAGAGGATCTTTGAAAAGCCTGATGTGGCGCCACCATCTGGCTTCTCTAGAATAAAAGTTCTAACCGCATGGTTCATGGTATCGTCGGGACAAGCCCGCGTGCCGGCTGGGACCCAGCATGACATGGGAGCTCACCCACTGTGGGATTTCCTTAACCAGGGGCCACTGTCATGCCTCGTGCACTGTGAACTTGTCGTCCCCGTGGCTTGGAAGCCCACCTCAGAAAGACATCTCCTTTCAGAGCCTGAGCAGCCACAGCATTTCAGGGGACAACATCAACACATGACCAAGAAGGCCAGGCCAGACATGGTGGCTCACACCTGTAATCCTAGCACTTCAGGAGGAGGATCAAGGCAGGAGGATCGCTTGGAACCAGGAGTTCAAGACCAGCCTGGGCAACATAGCAAGACCCCACCTCTACAGAAAAATAAACAATTAGCCAGGTGTAGTGGTATACTCCTGTAGTCCCAGCTTCTTGGGAGGCTGAGGTGGGAGGATGGATTGCTTGAGCCCAGGAGGTTGAGGCTGCAGTGAGCCATGATCACGCCACTGCCCTGCAGCTTGGGTGATAGAGACCCTGTCTAGAAATTTAAAAAGACCAAGAAATAGGAAGATTTTCCTCCTAGAAATTCTCAGGAGAACACTGGGATTTCCCCTGGAAAAGACTAGACGCTTATGTCTGGGGGAATCCATCCCATTTTAGCAAAAAGAAGGTAAAGGACCCAGTGAATCAAAGAGTTTGTTGGAGGCCTGGTGCTGTGGCTCACACCTGTAATCCCAGCACTTTGGGAGGCTGAGGCGGGCAGATCATTTGAGGCCAACACGGCAAAACCCTGTCTCTTCTAAAAATACAAAAAATTAGCCAGGCATGGTGGTGCGTGCCTGTAATCTCAGCTACTCAGGAGAATCGCTTGAACCTGGGAGGCGGAGTTTGCAGTGAGCAGAGATGGTGCCACTGCACTCCAGCTAGGGTGACAGAACAAGACTCTGTCTCAAAAAAACAAAAACAAAAACAAAGCAAAGAGTTCGTTGTTAGATAGAGCCCAGTAAAGCCAAAACAAAACTCCTTCCTGGCAGAGCCGTCAGGATAAACGTCAGCCCTTAACGGCTACCACAGATCCCACCGTTACCCATATTTACCTACAGCCCAGCACTGCTGTGATGAGGCTCAGGGAAAATAACAGGGTCCCTGAAGTCTCCAACAACCAGCTCTTTCCTACCCACCCTGTCTCTGTCTCCGAAATTTTCTCTTTCCATGCACCCAATCTGACCCTCTCACTTTTCTGCCTCTTTCTCGTGTCAGTATTTATTCTCTCCTCCCTCCCTACATCCATCTCTCCTTCGCTCTTCCCTCCCTTTCCATTTCCTGCATTATTTCCCACCTTCTCCAATTTAAGAGGATTATCCACTTCTGACTTGGCCCCATCATAGATGCAGAAACTTCCACAGAGGGTCAGCTCATAGATCCCTGGGGCCTTGGGGGCTGCCCTAAGAGCTGTGTTTCTACTGAGCCTTTAGAATACCAAGTACCCCTTAAAAATTCACTTGCAAACTACCCACCCAGGATCGTTGCAGACTGTTCTTTAGAAGTTTTAGAGGTCTCTGCGTGCTCACTTCCAACTTATTTCTGTGTGTGCCAGTCACACGTTCAACAATCCTTTGGCTCACGATGTATCCCCAGCACTTGGCTTTCTCTCCACTGAGGTTAGTTTTAACATGCCAGTTGATAGTTATAAAACAGCAGTTCTGGAAATCCCATCCGAGGATTGCTCTGTATTAACACATCATTAAAATAGTATATTGCAAAGTCAACATATGATTATAACTGTTGACCTATCAAATACTGAGAGATTTTAAAACCTCAGTGGGAGCCAAATGCCATTTTATTAAATTGGGATACAGGAAGGGAAGAGAGGGTGTTGCAAATGTTGCAGTGGTGTTAGTTTGAGATGTTAGTGGGTTTTGCCAATATTTTCTCTAACAAAATAAGAATGTAATATATCCATGTTACGTTAGAACATTGTATTTTTATTCTGTATATACCTACCCGGACATATATACATACACACAGTGCATACATGTGAAGTGTGGCCACAAAGTTGACGTGGGACAGTCTACTGTGGCTCATGTCTAATGGCCGTAGAGCAATTTCAATGAGGTTCCTGCAACGTCTGCAGCAATGGCCCCATTACTCAATTAAGACAGAGGCTCCCAAAGCGGCTGCAACACCCATCTGAAAATGTTAAGTTATGGTATATAAAAATTTATATCGTGACTCATATTAAACAACTGTTTTACAATGTAAGTCAATAAACTTTTATTGAGCAGTGTGGCAGATACAGGGTAGGGGATGAAGGATGAATGCACAGTCCCTGTCCTCAGAGAGTCATAACAATATTTTACTGTGCCCTTCTCTTGGAAATGAGTGACTCTGCCCAAATGTGGAAAAATATTTAAGTGATTCAAAACTAATATGGCTGTTGGCTCTGAATACAGAGTAAACAAACCTCTGCCCAAAGAGAAATCAGATCCGCTGTCTTTCTGATCTAACTCAGCAAAGCCAACTTCTCAAGGTTTGAATTCCTCCCTCAAATGAACTTCATGCCTCTGACATTGCACTCATCCCAAATATCACTTCCTGATGGCACGGCCTGTGCTTTCTGAGTGTGTTGACAGGTCAGACCACTGAGGAGTCCTGTGTGGCTCTCTCTGTCCAGACCAAGCTGGCTGGTCAGGATGAACGGCCGTGTCTATCTGCACAAGGCCAGTGGCTTATGTGAGCTAGACTTACACAGCTGTTTTAGGATGTTCAAAAAGATCAAAGAGCAGGAAATCATAAAACAAAATCAAGTAGACAGAGAAAAGAACAAGCAAAAAATTTATAATCGACAAGCCAAGTGGTTACAATGAAAACCTCAAAGCCCTGGGTAAATGCGAGAGACAAAGGAATTCAACACAGGGCTCGTGAACGGGAAAGTTACGTGGAAGAGGGAACAACTGTACCCAGAAGGCAGTGTAGAGAGGCAAAGGAACTTTTTTAAAAATGAAAGTGTTGGCTCAAGCCTGTAATCCCAGCACTTTGGGAGGATGAGATGGGTGGATCACCTGAGGTCAGGAGTTTGAGACCAGCCTGGCCAACATGGTGAAACTCCATCTCTACTAAAAATACCAAAATTAGCCAGGCGTGGTGGCATATGCCAGTAATCTCAGTACTCAGGAGGCTGAGACAGGAGAATCGCTTAAACCCAGGAGGCGGATGTTACAGTGAGCCAAGATCACGCCATTGCACCCCAGCCTGGGTGACAGAGCAAGACTCCATCTCACAAAAAAAAAAAAAAAAAAAAAAAAAAGGGGTAGTTAAGAAAAGGCAGAGAGTTTGAGAGGTGTTGACTTTTGTCTAAACGCCACTCCAGAGATGAGAATCAAAGAAATGGAAGAGGAAATGTATTGAGATCATGGCTGGGGATGTGCAGGAATTGAAGACGAGAGTGACAGAATGCACAGAAGTGAATTCACACCTCAGACATCATATTGAAACTACAGAAATCAAGGAGGAAGAGGAAATCTTAAAAGCAACCAGAGAAAAGACAGGCACCCTGGAGGGAATAACAGTCTGACAGCAGGTGCCAGAGGGAATGGAATAATATCTTAAAGTGCTGAGAGCGGGCCGTAGCCACGGCTGTTTAGTTCAGCTATTAGTATTCCATGGAACAGACAGTGGGGAGCACCACTTCCTCCTTCTCCAGAGTCTCCCACAATTGACAGCGGTCATTTCTCAGACTCCCGGCTCCTGCCCGGGGCCTGTGTGTCTCAATGAGTGGCTCCACCTTCCTCCGTTTTTACAAAAGTGAGAAACCTGAAAGTCAGCCCATAGACAGAACCTCCCCAAGTCCTGTCACTTTGTTTTTCTTTTTCTTTTTTGTAGAGATGGGATCTCACTATGCTGGTCTCGAACTTTTGGCCTCAAGTGATCCTCCTGCCTTGGCCTCCCAAAGTGATGAGATTACAGGCGTGAGCCACCACACCCAGCCCATGTCCTTTGTTTTAAATTCCCACATGTCCATCCCTGTGGACACTGCTCTGGCTCAGGCCTATTGCAGTAGCCTCCTAGCTAGCCTTGCCCCCTGCCACCTCACCAATACCAGAGTAACTCTTTTCAGACTGCTAAGAGGGGTCCCTTTACTGCTTCCTACTCAAAGCTGTCCCAGCTCACCCTTCACACAATGTGCTCCCCCTGTTGCCCCCTGCCCATGCCTGTCTGGGACCCCCAGTGTTCCAAGCCAGGGGTCTACAAACCAGGGCTCACCGGCCACACTGTTTGGATACCCTCTCTGCCCAGTCCCTGGCTGTGGGGTCATTCCCAGCTTGCCACGGGATGGCTTTCAGCAAAAGCCTGCAGGTAACTCTGGGTGCCACACTTCTGACTACTATGACCCAAAAGAATCGCATCCGATCTGCTCTACCCCTCTGTATAAGTTGATCCTTTAGAAAGGCGTAAGAATTCCAGGCAAGGACAAAGCCTCTTTCCTGTGGCCCTGCATGTTGTTCCAGTCCTTCCCGGAGTCCTTGCTCTTCCGTGCATCCCCCATACCACAGCCCACACCCCCCCACCCCCCCACAGCCCCACCACCCCCCCCCCCCACCCCCCCCCCCCCCCCCCCCCCCCCCCCCCCCCCCCCCCCCCCCCCCCCCCCCCCCCCCCCCCCCCCCCCCCCCCCCCCCCCCCCCCCACCCCCCCACCACCCCCACCACCCCCCCCCACCACCCCCACACCACCCCCACCCACCACCACCCCACCCCCCCCCCCACCCCACCCCCCCCCCCACAGCCCACACCACCCCCCCCCCACAGCCCACACCACCCCCCCCCCCCCCACCCCCCCCCCCCCCCCCCCCCCCCCCCCCCCCCCCCCCCCCCCCCCCCCCCCCCCCCCCCCCCCCCCCCCCCCCCCCCCCCCCCCCCCCCCCCCCCCCCCCCCCCCCCCCCCCCCCCCCCCCCCCCCCCCCCCCCCCCCCCCCCCCCCCCCCCCCCCCCCCACACCCACCCCCCCCCCCACAGCCCACACCACCCCCCCACCACAGCCCACACCACCCCCCACCACAGCCCACACCACCCCCCACCACAGCCCACACCACCCCCCCCACCACAGCCCACACCACCCCCCCCACCACAGCCCACACCACCCCCCTGCATGTTTTCCTGGTGGGCACCAGAGCTTCCCCTTCCATTTTCCACAGTCTCTTTCATGCCACACGCTGGTGGGTGCTAGGCAGGACATAGGCTGGGCCCAGGTTCCCCCACTCAAGTTGCATGAGGCCCGTGCCTGTCCACAGAGGACCCCCGGCCCCACCAGGGATGAGAATCCAGAGCTGAGGTGCAGAACCACGTGGAGGCCAGAGAGCTGTGCTCCTGGGTGTGAGGAGATATAACCACATCTTTTGTTTTCTGTTTCCTGTTGCTTTGACATCTGGGGCCTGAAGGGATGACCCCTCCCGGACTACTTCCTAGAGAGAAGAAAGAACTGACCCCCAGTGTGCTCCTCAAATGTGAGCCAGCCAATCCAGAGGCCACACCCCTCATCCTTCCAGGCCCCCGCAAACCGAATTGCCCCAGGGCAAGTACCAGGCAACTAGAGACAGGCCCAACACCCCAAAGCCTGCAGAAATTAATCAAACAGGGCAATCCCTGGCCCGTTTACCCTGCCTTGCCCAGTCCTTCCCACGGAACCACAGCAGAGGCTCTCGCCCACGCTTTCTTCCTGTGCTGCCGCTGCCTCCTGCCTAGTCCTGTGCTTCCTGGCACCACCCCCCATGGCACACTCCCTTGTCTTGAGAACTGTAACAAACCATCTTTTCAAGGGCAGCTGCCTCCCGATCTGTTGGTCCTGCTGTTCTTCACATTTTCTCTTAACGTATGTTTTAAAGCAGAGGGTAGAGAAGAAAGTGGTCAGGACTCTTGGGAGGATTAGAGACAGGAATATGGGGCCCATTTGCCAGGATGGATGGGTTCTAAGGGAGGGGAACAGATGGGTCATGGGTTACATCAAGGCAGGTGGTCAGCAGCTACCTCCTGCCCTGCCACACCCCACCTACCCACCCTCGGCCTGCCCGTGGACTGTGCTTCCTCCTCAGGTTGGAAAATAAGGCAGACTCTTCCAGGCTCCCTTTTAAAGGACAGCACACCAATAAATCAAACACCATAGTCTGTCGTCTTCTCACTTTATTCTGATGCAAGCATCCTGGAGTCTTCTGTCCCTGCTATCTATGCGCCCTGCCCTCCAGCCCTCTCTCTGTAAGGCTGTATAACACATGGCCTTATCCGAACTAAAACTGCCTCCCAGAGGCTGGATGGAATGCTGGCTGCAGGGTCTGGGTCCTGAGACAGATTGATGGGTGAACCCATCTCAAAATGAGATCCTGCTTGGCTTTGAGTCATGAAGCCCCCTGAAAGTAATCCAGGACCGTCGGCCACTCTACGGAGTGGGCACAGCCACATTCCACACCCGGAAGACCAAAGCCAGAGAGTCTGTCACATCTCTCAGAGCCACATAGCAAAGAGTGATCCACTCTGCTTAATGCAGTCCATGGAGACTCACAGAGCAGAGGACACCTGAAGGAGAAGTGAGGATCTGGCAGGTAGAGGAGATGAAGGGCTTTCTGGACAGAAGGGACAGGCTGTGCAAGGGAACAGAGAGTGGGAAATTGCTGGCACATGAGGTGCAGCGTTGTGGGGTTGATAGCAATTGAAACTGGACGTCCAAAGACCAGTATGTTTCCAGTTTTGCCCCCCGCCGGGCCTGGTGCGGATGAAGGACTCAATAAAGATTTCCTGATGAATGAATGAGTTCAAGACACAGCCATGGACAGAGACGTGGGACCTTGAATGCCAGACCAACAGCATTTTGCCTTCTGCTCAGAGTAGGCCAACTGGGCTCCAGGCAGAAAAGGACACCTAATTAGACCTTCTTGCTTCTACAGAGATCATGCCAGGATAGCCGGGGTGTTTCTGGGCTCAGCTGCATGAGCTGGTCAAGCCATGCTCTTGAAATAAATAGCTTGTACTGTTTGTCCCCCAAGGACAAAACATGCTTCGTGGAGCCTGTCTCATTATTCCTTGCAACACACATATGTAAAGCATTAGCCGGCAGATTTCCCCACTCTGGCTTGTTTAGAGTGAAGATTTTTGTCAAGGTCACACAGCACGTGAGGGGTGAAACTGAAAGCAGCAGTGACCCTCAGCCCCTTGTCCTAACCATGTTCTTCTCTGATGCTTTTCCCCTTGCTTCAGCCAAGGGGCCGAGGCTGACCTGGCAAACCATGGCCGTGCCTCAGCTCCTGTCTGCTGGGTAGGCCCAGCACAGGGTCTCCTCCTCCAGGCTGGGATGCCGGCTCCCCACAGCTGACTGTAACTTGCCTACTACGGTGTGGCTCTGTCCTGCAGTGATTGTCAACTCTGGGGGGCCAGGCAAGATTCAAGCCCCTGAGGGGAGAAGGAGATGACTCATGTATGCCTGAAAGAAAGCAGGGAGGAGGTAGAAACTGGGCCCAAATGGAAGAGCCTGGCCTAGCCCCTTGGGAAGTAACCAGAAAGCTTCCTCACCGAGCAGACCTCCTTGAGCTCCAGAAGGCTCCAGCATGCTTATGACTCCCAATTCTCATTCCGACACCAGAAAGCGGGCCTCTCCGTTCCATTCCACAGTTTTAACGAATATTAAGCGAGCTCCCGTATGTGCCAGGCACTGCACCGGCCACCATGCACGTGGCCATTTCCACACCCACAATAGCATGGGCTCTGTGTGAAGCACGTGAGAAGTGAAGAGATACGGTGGTAGACATGACAGACGCAGCCCTGCCCTCATGAGTTTACAGTCGGAAATCGTTATATTTCAGAGAGTCCGTGCAGTATAGGACAGACCACAAATCCTAGTCAGAGAGACCTGGATTCAAGACAGCGGCCTAGCTTCTCACCAGCTGGTTACTAAACAATGTGAAAATGGAAGTTTGGACTGACGTCAGTATGCAGATACCGTGTGCCCAAGACAAGACCTGACCCCAAACCATCAAACCAAAACCCCTTACCCATGATATGGATGTGAAAAAGCTGGGCTTTGGTGATTAAAAGATTTCTTTGGAGAGAGCCACTGGTGTGCTCTGAGCCTCATTCCAGCCCTGCCAATGAGAGGCAGACGGTGCCTCCCACCCCTCTTGGGCCTAGAAAAGAAGAGGGGCTACATGGAGACCTCAAAAGGGACTTCATACCAGACACGTACCCAGATGTTTAAGCAGCATAGTGGATGGGTACCTGGCTCACCGCTGAGAAATCCAGACGGAAACAGATTGGCCCTTTGTTGGCTGGGGCTGCCATGACAGAAAGCCATAGAAGTGGCTTAAACAAAAGAACTCTATTTCTCACAGTACTGGAGGCTGGAAGTCCCAGATCAAGGTCCAGCAGGGTTTGGTTTCTGGCGAGGGTGCTCTTCCTGGCTCGCAGGCAGCTGCTGTGTCCTCCCACGGCCTTTCCTCTGAGCGCTCTTGGAGAAAGAGTGAAGGAGAGTTCTCAGTGTCTCTTCTCATAAGGATACTCATCCTACGGGTCAGGGACCCACCCTCATGGCCTCATTTAACCCTAATTACCTTCTCATAGGCCCTGTTTCCAAATACAGTCACACTGGGGGTTAAGGTTCAACATATGAATGGGGGGCAGGGGGACAATTCAGTCTATAGCAGGCAAACTAGTTACTTCGACAGCAGAGGAAGAGAGGCAGCCACACCAGAATCAGCCTGCACTTTCAGAGTGTGTCAGGGTAGAGACCACGGGGGGCCATGTATGAGAGAGCCAATGTGGGGTGGCTTAGGTCCTGTCCAAGGGGACTGTGTGGTGAGGAGACAATAGGAGAACACCAGCTGTGATCCACCAGCATCCCTGGAGCAGAAGAAGGGGTACTAACCGCAAGTAGAGAAAAGCCCATCTTCCACATCAGCCTGTAGGAGAGAGATGTCAGCAGATAACAGGGTGATGGATGTGTATCTCCAGGCCACCTATGAACGTGCTCTAGGAGGCAAAGTCAGTTCTGAGTACTTGCAAGGCCCAGAGAACACTCATATTTGATAGTCACATCAGTACCTGCCAAGAAGGAACCTTCCTGGTCCCCTTTCCCCTCCACCTGCCCCCAGCCCATGGAAGACGAAGAATTCCCAGGTGGGGAAAGCTCCAACAGGCTTACTGTGGACTCTTCCCCCAGGCAAGCTTCCTCCTGAAGCCAGAACAGGAAGAATAGATTCAACTTTAAATGAAATTCAGAGTTGTATTATGCCATGAAACTGGATAGTTTTATTACTGAATCAAGACCATATTTTGCAACTTAAGTTGACTTGAGAAAGTTGACAGGGAAACTATTTTTATTACCTTGGAGAGATCAAAAAAATTCATGGACCAAAACTTTCATCCAGGGTCAGGGGAAGAACCAGTCCCAAAGAATAGATATATAGAGACGGTGAAGAGGTGGCAAAAACATGCTTCATGGGGACTCCCCCGACCTGGAATTTGTGTGTGTTCAATGCCACAGGTAAACATGCTACATGGTTTGCCATCTTAAAATAGGGATAATATAACTTGCCATGGAATATTGCTCTGAACATTAAACTACATACGTTAATGTCTGCAAGACACCTAGGGCAGCACCTGGCACTCAGTAGGTCCAAAGACACGGTAGCCAGTGTGATTGTTGTTCATAATAGTGTAGCAAGAGCATTAAAAAGTACCTAGAGGTTAGAAGTCTCTGCAACTCTGAGCTTGCTTTGTGTCTTCTCCCTCCGAAGTTGACTCTCATGTCAAGAGCAGTTTCTAGTACTATGGAGTTCCAAGGAAGTTCCAAACTGCAAGGAAATCTGACCTCTCTCTCTCCCCCAAGCCCAGTACAACATTTGAATTTTATGTGGAAATCTTAAACCTCTCCTTCTCATTTGGTCTCATTTGGAGCTTTGAAAATGTAAGATTTGCCATATATGGTTTCTCCCCAGACTCATGCTGAAAACTAGTCACTGTTTTCCAGAAACCTCAGCATCTGCTCAGCTATCTAGCCCCTGGGATCACCGCGAAATTGGACTAATACCAAGGACCGGTTACCACAATACGTCATCTACTCATGAATACCGTTAAGTGAGCTTGGTTTCAAGAAACCTTAAACCTTCAACGCATAGCTCACTTCAGTCTTTTCTCGGCATTCCAGAACATGATTAATGGTGACGCCGTGCCACAGATAAGTTATACATGGCTCAGAACTCTAATTCACAATTGATTAGTCCATGAACAATAGTGCTGAGTAACACAGTGTTAATGGCCAGCCCCGGTGGTCGGTTCCTACCAGAAACCCATTACTAAGTCCTGTGTTTCCACAGTAAAAAACCCTGTGTTTTACAGCATCCCTACTGGAGCCCAATATCTGCTTATGGGGGCAGCTGCTTTGTTTAATGGTTGCTAGCCATGTGCAATTAGCTAGAGTAGAACAGACACTTTAGAGATTACAGCTTCAGCCTCCTAGTGAGAGGATGGGAAATATGATTTTTTAAAAAGTCAGTTTGCCTTCAAGTGGATCATATTCCCATGGACTGGGAAATAGATGCCTTCACATTGTGCTTGGGATGAGGGCAGGGAGAAAAGGCAACCTGTAACCAGTGATTTCCAAAGGCATCAGGGGTCAGTGGCTGCACAGGCAGGAAGTGAAACTCTTACAGGCCTGCAGGGTGGAATGGAAGGATGTCTGAAACTATAGGGAAGGAAGATAAATTAGACAGTGAGGAGGAATGAATGTGAAGACAGGAGGGACAGGTGGCAATGAAACGTGAATCCACATGAAGAAATAAATAGCACTGATAAAGGTAACTACATAGGTAGATATAAAAGACAGTGCAACTGGAATTTTTGTTTGTAACTCCTTTTCTCCTATTTGTTTTAAAAGGCAACTATACGAAACAAGCCTCTGTCAATGGACACATAATGTATAGAAATGTAATTTATAATAAGAGCATAAAAGAAATACACTGTGACCTATATGAGAAAAAAAAATCAAGAAACAATCCCACTTAATAATATCTATCAAAAAATAGAAATAATTAAGGAGGGCAAAGATCTATACACTGAAAACTATAGAACATTGATAAAAGAAATTGAGGAAGACTTCAATAAGTGAAAAGATATCCTGTGTTCCTGGATTGGAATAAATAATATTGTTAAAATGTTCATACTACACAAAGTGACCTATGGATTCAATGCAACTCCCATCAAAATTCCAATGACATTTTTCACAGAAAGAGGAAACAATTCAAAAACTCATATGGAACCATAAAAGACCCAAATAGCCCAAGCAGTCTTGAGCAAAAAGAATAAAGCCAGAGGCATCACACTACCAGACTTCAAAATATACTACAAAGGTATAGTAATCAAAACAGCATGGCACTGGCCCCAAAACAGACATATAAACCAAGGAAACAGAATAGAGAGCCCCACAATAAATCTGCACATTTGCAATTGATTTTTTCCACAATGATGACAAAAATACATGATGGGGGGAAAGACAGTGTAAATTAAATGGTGCTGGGAAAACTGGATATCCACATATGGAAGACTGAAATTAGATCCTTATCTCACACCATATACAAAAATAAAATTGATTAAAAACTTAAATATAAGACCTGAAAATGTTAAACTATTAGAGGAGAACATAGGGGGAAGTTTGGTGACATTGGTCTGGGCAATGATTTTTTGGATATGACCCAAAAAGCACAGGCAAAAAAAGCAAAAATACACAAATGGGATTATATCAAACTAAAAAGTTTCTACACAGTAAAGAAAACAACCAACAGCATAAAGAGACAATTTACAGGAGAAAATATTTGCAAACCATACATCTGATAATGGTTTACATCAAAAATATCTGAAGAACTCAAGCAACTCAATAGCAGGAAAACAACCTGATTTGTTTTTAGTGAGCAAAGGACCTGAATACACATTTCTCAAAAGGAGACATACAAATGGCCAACAGATATATGAAAAAATTCACAACATCACTAAATGTTAGAGAAGTGCAAATTAAAACCACAGTGAGATCTCACACTTGTTAGAATAGCTATTATCAAAAAGATGAAAAATAACAAGTGTTGGTGATGTGGAGAAAAGGAAACCTTTGTACATAGTTGGTGAGAATGTTGGTGGGAATGTAAATCAGTACAACCATTATAGAAAACAGTTTGAAGGCTTCTCAAAAAATTAAAAATAGAACTACCATATGACCCAACAATCCTACCACTGGGTGTATATACAAAGGAAATCAATATGTCAAAGAGATATCTGCACTTCGATGTGCACAGCAGCATTATTCACAAAGACCACGATACAGAAACAACCCAAGTGTCCATCAACAGATGAACGAATAAAGTAAACGTGGCTGTGTATACAAAATGGAACACTATTTAACCTTACAAAGAAGGAAATTCTGTCATTTGCAACAACACGGATGGACCTGGAAGATATGTTAAGTGAAATAAGCCAAACACAGAAAGACAAATACCACATGATCTCACATATGAAATCTAGGCTGGGTGCTGTGGCTCACACCTGTAATCCCAGCACTTTGGGAAGCCAAGGAGGGCAGATCACTTGAGGTCAGGAGTTCGAGACCAGCCTGGCCAAAATGGTAAAACCCTGTCTCTACTAAAAATACAAAAATTAGCCAGGTGTGGTGGTGGGCACCTGTACTCCCGGCTATTAGGGAGGCTGAGGCAGGAGAATTGCTTAAACCCGGGAGGCAGAGATTGCAGTGAGCCGAGATCGTGCCACTGCACTCCAGCCTGGGTGACAGAGCATGACCCTGTCTCAAAAAAAAAAAAAAAAAAAGAAAACACTAAAACAGTTGAACTCATAGAAGCAGAGAATATACTGGTGCTTGCCAGGGGCTGGGGTATGGGGTGTTGGGGAGATGTTGGTCAAAGCATGCAAAATTCAGATATACAGAAGGAAGAAGTTCAAGAGATCTATTGTACAGCATGGTGACTACAGTTAACAATGTACTGTATATTCAAAAATCACTGAGAACATAGATTTTAAGTGTTTTCACCACAAAAAAATACATGAGGTAATGCATGTTAATTAGCTAAATTTAGCCATTCCACAATGTATATATATTTCAAATCATGTTATATACCATGAATATTTATAATTTTCAACATAAAATATTAATTCATTTTTAAGAAGTCCTATTGGCCAGGCACGGTGGCTCACTCTGTAATCCCAACACTTTGGGAGGCCGAGGTGGGTAGATCATGAGGTCAGCAGTTCAAGACCAGCCTGGCCAAGATGGTGAAACCCCATCTCTACTAAAAATACAAAAAGTAGCCGGGTGTGGTAGTGGGCGCCTGTAATCCCAGCTACTTGGGAGGCTGAGGCAAAGAACTGCTTGAACCCGGGAGGCGAAGTTTGCAGTGAGCCAAGATTGTGCCACTGCACTCCAGCCTGGGTGACAGAGCGAGACTCCATCTCAAAAAAAAAAAAAAAAAAAAAAAAAAAAAAAAAAATACTATTACAGTAGAGATCAAAGGAAAGAGATTTAAAAGAAACTACCAGAGCAATGAGAAAAAATCTATACCCCAATATCATGAAACTCTGTATCATCTATAGACACCTTGCATTTCACTATTACATGAGAGAGAAACTTTGGTGTTAAAAAAAGAAAGAAGAAACTTCTAACCTTGCATAGCCTGGCAGAAGTTGAAGAGGTAAGGTTTGCCAAGTCATTATGATAGAGATGGGAAATAGAGGAAGAGATACTGGTGGTTGAAAGTAAAAATAAATCGAGTAAGGAAAACCTGGGCTTGAATCTCAGTCATCCCTTTTTTAAGGCATTTATACCTTAGAGAAGTTACTTAACTACACTATCTGCCAATTTCATCATCTATAAAATGAGAATAAATATACCTAACTTTCAGGGGTTTTTTTTTTTTTTTTTTGAGACAGAGTCTCGCTCTGTCACCCAGGCTGGAGTGCAGTGGCGCGATCTTGGCTCACTGCAGGCTCCGCCCCCCGGGTTCATGCCATTCTCCTGCCTCAGCCTCCCAAGTAGCTGGGACTACAGGTGCCCGCCACCACACCTGGCTAATTTTTTGTATTTTTAGTAGAGACGGGGTTTCACCGTGTTAGCCAGGATGGTCTCGATCTCCTGACCTTGTGATCCGCCCCTCTCGGCCTTCCAAAGTGCTGGGATTACAGGCTTGAGCCACCGCGCCCGGCCTCATGTTGTTTTAAGAATTACCTATAATAGGCCAGGTATGGTGGCTCATGCCTATAATACCAACACTTTGGGAGGCTGAGGCAGGCAGGTCACTTGTGGTCAGTTTGAGACCAGCCTGG
This sequence comes from Nomascus leucogenys, assembly GCF_006542625.1. NCBI lineage: Eukaryota > Metazoa > Chordata > Mammalia > Primates > Hylobatidae > Nomascus > Nomascus leucogenys. The sequence goes on from NC_044386.1 coordinate 120,554,798, forward strand.
CCAACATGGTGAAACCCCATCTCTAATAAAATACAAAAATTAGCCAGGCACGGTGGTGGGAGCCTGTAATCTCAGCTACTTGGGAGGCTGAGGCAGAGAATTGCTTGAACCCAGGAGGCAGAGGTTAAGTGAGCTGAGATTGTGCCACTGCACTCTAGCCTGGGCGACAGAGCGAGACCAAAAAAAAAAAAAAAAAATACTTATAATGACTAGTTAATACATTATTTTTAAAAAGACCATGAGGATGGAGGAGGGAACAAAGCTATATAGTAACAAAGTTTTTGTATACTATCAAAATTAAGTTGATATTATTACATACTGGATTACTATAAATTAAGATGTTAATGGTACACTCCCAGGGCAACCACTAAGAAAATAACTCAAAAGTATATTGTTAAAGAAAAAACAAGGTAATTGAGATTGCACATAGAAAATATCTTTTTAACAGAAAAGAAAGCAGTAATGATGGAATTGAAGAACAAAAAGATATAAGACTTAATGGAAAACCAAACAGCAGAATGGCATACATAAATTCTACCCTATCAGTAATTAAATATAAATGTATTAAACTCTCCAGTTAAAAGGCATAGATTGTCAGAATGGATTTAAAATAAAAACATGATCCGCCTATGTTATCTATGAGAGACTCACTTTAGATTCAAAGACACATATAGGTTGAAATAATTAATAAAAGGATAGCAAAAGATATGCCACACAAACAGTAACCAAAGGAGAGTTGGAGTGGCTATAATAATTTCAGACAAAATTGACTTTAAGTCAAAAATTGTTACTAGAGACAAGGAAATAATTTTATAATGATAAAAGTGTCAATCCATCAAGACAATGTAACATTTACAAACTTATAAAATAGAACAGGTGAACAATGTCATCAATCTACTATATTTAGCAGATATTTATAGAACTCCACCCAACAATAGCAGAATACACATTCTTCTCAAGTACATAGGGAAATTTATCCATATGCTAGGCCATAAAACAAGTCTCAGTAAATTAAAAGGATTCAAATCATACAAAGCATGTTCTCCAACTATAATGGAATTAGAAATCTATAATAGGGAGAAATTTGGGAAATGCACAAATACGTGAAATTAAACAACATACTCCTAAATAGCCAGCGAATCAAAGGAGAAAGTGTTAGGGAAATTAGAACATACTTTGAGATAAATGAAAATGAAGACACATTCCGAAACTTATTGAATGCAGTTAGAACGGTGCTCAAAAGAGATATTTTTAGCTATACATGCTTTCACATCAAAAAAAGTAAATAACCTACCCTTCAACATTAAGAAACTGGACATGAAGTACAGACTAAACTTAAAGCAAGCATAAGAAATTGAATAATAAAAAAAATGTGGAAATAGAAAAATGAGAGAAAAAAAATCAATGAGCATAAAAATTCTTTTAAAAAAAATCAACACAAATGACAAACTATTAGCTATGTTGCCCAAAAAAGAAGACTCAAAGTATTAAAACCAGGAATGAAGAAGATGATATTACTACCAAACTTACAGAAATAAAAAGGATATAAGGGAATATTATGAACTGAATGCCAAAAAGTTAGATAATCTAGATGAAGTTGACAAATTTTTAGAAAGATAAAAATTGCCAAAACGAATTCAAGAAGAAATAGAAAATATGAATTGATTATAACAAGTAAAGAGATTGAGTCAGTAATCAAAACACTTTCAACACACACAAAAAAAGGCTAGGACCAAATGGCTTCACTAGTGAGTTCTACCAAACTATTTATGAGCTAACTCATCTTTGACCAAGTTATCCAAAAATAGAAAATAAGGGACCATTTTTCAACTCATTATATGAGGCCAATATTACCTTGACACCAAAATCAGACAAAGTCATTAAAAGAAAACTATGGGTCAATATTCCTCATGAGGCTGGGCACAGTGACTCATGCCTGTAATCCCAGCACTTTGGGAGGCCAAGGCAGGAAGATTGCTTGAGGTCAGGAGTTTGAGACAAGCCTGGGCAACATAGCAAGACACCATCTCTACAAAAAAGTTTTTTTAATTAGCCAGGTGTAGTGGTACATGTCTGTAGTCCTAGCTATTCTAGAGGCTGAGGTGGGAGGATGCCTTGAGCCCAGGAGTTCAAGGCTGCAGTGAGCTATGATTGTGCCACTGCACTCCAGCCTGCATTACAGAATGAGACCCTGTCTCAAAAAAAAAAAAAAAAAAAAGAAAAAAAGAAAAAAAATCCCTATGAGTATAGATTCAAAAGTCCTTAACAAAATAGTAGCAAACAGAATATAGCAGTATATTAAAAGAATTATACACTATGACCAAGTGGGATTTATCCTGGGAATGCAACCTTGGTTCAACATATGAAAATCAACCAATGTAATTGCTTTAGTTTCCTATGGCTGCTGTAATAAGTTACCATAAATCTAGTGACACAAACTAGATAGCATCTTTAAAACCCTGTTTCTATCGTTACATCGTCTTCTCTGATTCTGATTTTCTTATATCTTTTCTATAAGTACTCTTGTGATTGCATTAGTTCCACCCAGATAATCCAAGGAAATCTCCCCACCTCAAGAACCTTAACCTAACATCTACAGGTTACTTTTACCACATAAGATAATATATTTATAGGTTCTGAAGATTAGGACTTGAGCCTCTTTGAGTTGTCATTATTCTGCATACCACATATTAATCAGATAATGTTAATTTAATAATATCAGATACCAATAGAAGTGAGAGAACTAAATATTAATAGAAAAAAAGAGGGAGAAAAGCATAATCATCAACAGATTCAGAAAAAGTACTTGACAAAATACCACACTCTTTCATGATAAAAACACAACACACTAGGAATAGAGGGAACTTTTAGAGTAACATCAGCAAGATGACTGACTGAAGACCCTAGCACTCATCCACCCACAAAGACAGCCAAAACAACAAATAAACAACTGCTTTTTGATGAAAATAACTAAAGGAGGGCACCAAAGTACATCAAAGGAGTAACAGAAACCCTGTAGAGCAAAGAAACCCACTGTTGCCACGTGGAGAAAGGAAGGAACACACCTCACCTCTGCCACCCCATTCCCCAGTTGGGATCAACTAAAAACTAGGAGGGACTATTTCCTACAGAGAAAAGTTAAGAACTTCAGCAGCCTCCATTATCACCTTGGACATCTGTAGTTCTCACAGGCACTAACGCCAGCCTAGGGAGTTGCCTGGAGTTCACACAGCTGTGCTCCCCCAAGAGAAGGAGTCAACACTGTGTCCCACTCCAGTGGCCTACATTGCTACTGTGCTATGACATCTTGGAACCAGAATCACTGCTGGAGTGTGTCCTGCTCCAGGAGTGAGTGATCACAGCACCCTCAGCACCTTTCCATCCCTGAGGCTTTGACACCACTGAGCCATCCCTGCCTGGTGGTCTGCCATCCCTGAGAAGAGCTGCTGCTACACCCTACCCCATGGAGCCATGCTACTATAGAACTACTTCATCTACCACTCCCAGTTGCTACTGTAACCTTGCCCTCCAGGCCAGAACTGAAGTGGCACCCTGCATTCCAGCAAATGGTACCCTGAGTGCCCAGAGCAGCCACACTCCCCAGGCCTCAGCTGAAATGGTGCATCACCTCCTGTGTAATTAGTGCCTTGGCCAAGCTAAGCAGTGGCACATCCCAGGAATGAACTGACGTGGTATCCTGTGCCCCAGGGAAATAGGGTGGTGGCTAAGCTGCGACACCCCATCCTACTGGGCAAATAACTGCAGTACCTTGCTTCTCTGGAACTGGACTCACCCCTAGAGTCTGAGCTGCTGAGACATTTCACTCACAAGGAATAGTGTCATTGTTGTACTACTCCCCACTCCCCAACTGGCGCTGTGGACCCAAGTGAAAGCTGAACTCTGCTAATCGGAGGTCCTTGTTGCAGCCTCACCTTGCCTTATAGACCCTCCCACTTCCCACCATCCCAGGGTCCAGAGTCATGACTACATGGTGTTTCATTCCCCCTAGGCCTGAGTTGCCATTGTACCCTATTGGCTCTGGTTCCTGAATTGCAGCTGTACCCTGATCCCCAGGCCCACACCTCCAGAGCACCCCTTCTTCTATGAAGCTAGGCCAGTGCTATTCCCTAACCCCTAGAGTCAGAGTCACAGCTGCAACCTGGCCATCTGGGTTCAAGCTGCTGGGAGTTGCCTCAGATTACAGACTCTGGCTCTGTGGGCAGTCTGCATCCAACCCTTCCTTCAGAGATTGAACCTGTACCCCAAGACCCAGGTGCCACACAGTTGGTTCACAAGACCCTGAGCCCAGGGCTCAAGCTCCACATTTGCTCTTGTCACCTGTGACCTGGAACCCTGCACTGCTGCAGCTGCTTGTGGGCTGTGTCAGAACATCAAAAGGGGTCCTCTCAGCTAGTCTTCTCATTGTGCGGAAAAGAAAAACAGGAGGACCCCCAAAAGCTGTTGCCACCTGAAATCCTAACAACCTACACTGCCACTGCTGCTGCCACAGATTGCTGTAGCCTAGGCTACTGAGGCACCCAGTTATCGCTGATGTTGATCACAGCTGAAGCAGCTGCATGGAGGTTATACTACTGCATCTACTCAGATGCAGAGTAGAACCACCACACTCTTCCCAACTGGTATACTAAGACTTTCTCTATAAAAACCACTCCGTAAAGTTTGGAAAAGGTAATCATTCCATCAGATGTGCAGATATCAATGCAGGAACACAAGAAACATGAAAAAGCCAGAAAAGGCCAGGCATGGTGGCTCATGCCTGTAATCCCAACAAACACATTGAGAGGCTGAGGCAGGAGGATTACTTGAGCCCAGGAGTTTGAATATGTTCCCCATAACTTCCTATGTTACCCACTCTGGGTAACATAGGAAGACCCTATCTCTACAAAAAAAAAAAAAAAAATGTAAAATAAAAAAATTACCCAGGCATGGTGGCACATACCTGAGATCACAGCCACTCAGAAGGCTGAGTAGGAGGATTGCTTGAGCCTGATAGGTTAAGGCTGCAGTGAGCCATGATCATGCACTGCACTCTAGCCTGGGTGACAATGGGACACTGCCCTACTCTCCTCCTCCCCCAAAAAAAGGAAGAAGAAAAAGCCAGGAAACATGATACCACCAAAGGAGCATAATAATTCTCAGGCAACTGACTCCCCCTCCCAGAAAGGGAAGTTTACAAATTGCCTAAAAAGGAATTTAAAATAGTGACCTTAAGAAAACTGAGACATAAGAGAATACAGAGACAATTCAATGAAATTAGGAAAACAGTTCATTATCTGAATGAGAAATTCAACAAAAGAGATATCATAAAAATTGAATCAAACCTTGGAGCTAAAAAATTTAGTTAACGAAATAAAACATACAATAGAAAGCTTAAACAGCAAACTAGATCAAGGAGAAGAACAAATCTCTGAACTTGAAGATGAGTCTTTTGAAATTAGTCAGAGGAGGGAAAAAAAAGAATGAAAAGGAGTGAAGACAGCTTATAGGACCTGTGGTATGCCATTAAGAGAACAAACATTTGCATTATGAAAGTTCCAGAAGGAGAAGAGACAAAGATAGAGAAAGAAAGCTTATATAATAAATTGCTGAAAACTTCATAAGCCTTGGAAGATACATGGATATTCAGATACACAAAGCTCAACTTTTCCCAAATAGATTCAACCCAAGGAAGTCCACTCCAAGACACATTATAATTAAACTATCGAAAGTCAATGACAAAGAACATTTTAAAAGCAGTAATAGAAAAATGTCAAGTCACATAAGGGAATGCCAATTAGACCATCAGTGGATTTCTCAGCACACACCTTGTAGGGCAGGAGAGAATGGAATGACATATCCAAAGTGCTGAAAAGAAACTGCTAACTATACTGCTATACTCAGCAAAGCTGTCCTTCAGAAATAAATGAGAAATAATCTTCCCCAGACAAACAAAAGTTGAAGGAATTTATTACCACTAGACCTTCCTTACAAGAGATGTTTAAGGGAGTTCTTTAAGTGGAAATAAAAGGACACTAATAACTAACATGGAAACATATGAAAGTATAAAATTCACTGGTAAAGGTAAATATATAGTCAACTCTAGAATACTCTGATATTGTTATATATAGTTCTATAAAGTATATATAGGTACAGATAGTATAAAGACCAAAATACTAAAAGAAAAAAAAAGCTATATTAAGAGATACATAATATAAAATGATGTAAATTGTAACATCAAAAATATAAATGAGGGAGGGTAAAAGTCTAATGTTTTTGTATGTGACTGAAGTTAAGTTGTTTTCAGTATAAAATAGTCTATAGTTTTACGTAAGCCTCATGTTAACCACAAAGAAAAAAATTATAGCAGATACACAAAGTAAAGAGAAAGAAATAATAGTACTACAGAAACTCATCAAATCAAAGATGAACAAGAGAGAAAGGAACAAAGGATCTACAAAACAACCAGAAAAAAATTAATGAAGTGTCATAGTAAGTCCTTACCCATCAATAATTACTTTGAATGTAAGTGGATTAAATTATTTTATCAAAAGACATAGTGGCTAAATGGATTTTTTTTAAATAATAAGGTTAAGGATATGCTGCCCACAAGAGACCCACACTAGCCTTAGGGACAAACAGGCTGAAAGTGAAGGATTAAAAGATACTTCATGCAAATGATAACCAAAAGAAAGCAGCATGGCTATAATCACAGCAGATAAAATAGACTTCAAGTTAAGAACTGCCGCAAGAAAAAGAGAAGGTTATTATTTAATGCAAATAACTCAATTCATCACAAGGACATAATTGTATACATATATGCATCTAACACTGGATTACCTAACTATATAAAGCAAATATTAATAGACATGGAGGGAGAAATAGGTAGCAATACAATAATAGGGGACTACTTACTCAATATCCCACTTTCAACAATAGACAGATCAATTAGATAAAAAATTAATAAGGAAATACTGAAATTGAACTGCACTTTAGACATAATGGACCTAACACACATATATAGAACTTTCCATTCAATAGCAGCAAAATACACATTCTTCTGTAGTGCACATGAAATATTCTTCAGGATAGACATACCGTAGGCCACAAAATAAGTCTTAAATTTAAGAAGACAAATTATATCAAGTATTATTTCCAAACAATGATATAAAACTAGGAATCAATAACAGTAGGAACTTTGGAAAATACATAAGTGTGTGGAAATTGAACATTCTCCTGGATAACCCAATGGGTCACAGAAAAAAAAAAATCAAAAGGGAATTTTAAAAATATTTTGAGAAAAATAGCAATTGAAACACAACATACCAAAACCTATGGGATGCAGCAAAAAGCAGGTCTAAGAGAGAAATTTATAGCAATAAATGCTTACATTAAAACAGAAGAAAAGCTGAGTGCAGTGACTCACATCTGTAATCCTGGCACTTCAGGAGGCCAAGATGGGTGAATAACTTGAGGTCAGGAGTTCGAGACCAGCTAGACAACATGGTGAAACCACATCTCTACTAAAAATGCAAAAATTAGCAGGGTGTGGTGGTGCACATCTGCAATCCCAGCTACTCAGAAGGCTGAGGCAGGAGAATCACTTGAACCCAGGAGGCAGAGGTTGCAATGAGCCAAGATCATGCCACTACACTCCAGCCTGGGTGACAGAGTGAGAGACTCCATTAAAAAAAAAGAGAGAGAGAGAAGAAAGATTCCAACTAAACACTAAACACTTAGCCTAATATTATGCCCCAAGGAACTAGAGAAAGAACAGATTAAATCCAAAGTTAGCAGAAGGCAGGAAATAATAATCTGAGCAGAAATAAACCAAATAGAGAACAGAAAAACCATAGGGGGAAAAAAATCAATAATAAGAGTAGGCTGGGCACAGTGGCTCATGCCCATAATCCCAGCACTCTGGGAGGCCTAGGAGGGTGGATCACTTGAGGTCAGGAGTTCGAGATCAGTCTGGCCAAGATGGTGAAACCCCATCTCTACTACAAATACAAAAATTAGCTGGGTGTAGTGGCACATGCCTGTAGTCCCAGTTACTTGGGAGCCTGTGTCAGGAGGATTGCTTGAACCCAGAAGGGAGAGGTTGCAGTAAAAAAAAGATCGCACCACTGTACTCTAGCCTGGGCAACAGAGTGAGACTCCCCCTCAAAATAATAATAATAATAATAATAATAGGAGTTGGTTTTTTGAAAAAAAAAAAAAAAACCCTTAGCTAGACTAAGAAAAAAGGAGAATAGACTCAAATACATAAAATGAGAAATGAAATTGGAGCCATTACAGCAGAGATTGAAGTGGTAATTTAAAATCTCCCAACAAAGAAAAGCCCAGGACCAAGTGGCTTTACAGCTGAATTCTACCAAACTTTCAAAGAATTAATATCAACGCTTCCTAAACACTTCCAAAAAATAGAACTGGGAGAAATACTCCCTAACACATTGTATAAGACCAACATCACCTTGATACCTAAGCCAGACTAAGACACCACAAGAAAAGAAAACTACAAGCCAATATCTCTAATGAACATTGATGTGAAAATCCACAATAAAATTTGAGGAGCAAACTGAGTTCAGTAACACATCAAAAATGTTACACATCATGATCAAGTGTCATGCAAGGCTGTTTTAATTTATTCAAACCAATCAGTGTTATACATCACATTAACAGACTGAAAGACAAAAACCACATGATCATATCAATTGATGCACAAAAATCACTCAACAAAGTTCAATGTTATTTCATAATTAAAAAACTCTTAACAGTTTAAGTATAGAAGGAAAGTTCTTCAAGATAATAAAAGCTAGTCATCAAAAAGACACAGCTAATGTCAAACAATGGGGAGAAACTGAAAGCTTTTTCCTCTCAGAACTGGTACATGGAGGGCAAGGAAGCCCACTCTCACCACTTCTTTTCAGCATAGTACTGGAAGTTCTAGCAAGAGCAATTACACAAGAAAAAAATAATAAAAAGATACCCAAATCAAAAAGGAAGAGGTAAACTTCTCTCTATTTGAAGATGGCATAATCTTATATGTAGAAAATGCCAAGGAGTCCACCAAAAAAAAAACCTGTTAGATCTAATAAATGAATTATGTAAAGTTACAAAATATAAAATCAACATACAAAAATCTGTGGCATTTCTATATGCAAATAATGGTCAAACTGAAAAAGAAATCAAGAAAATAATCCTAATTACAGAAGCATAAAAAATATTTAGGAATAAATTTAACCAAGGAAGTGAAAGACCTATATACTGAAACTGTAAAACACTGATGAAAGATACTGAAGAGGACACAAATAAGTGAATATATTCCATGATCATGAATTGGAAGAATTGATGTTTTTAAAATGTCTGTACTGCCTAAAGCAATATATAGATTCAATGCAATCCATACCAAAACCCCAATGATATTCTTCATAGAAATAGCAAAAAGAATCCCAAAACTCACATGGAACCACAAAAGACTCCAAACAGCCAAATTAATTTTGAGAAAAAATAAGTTGGAGGCATCACACTTCCCAATTCAAAATTGTATTACAAAGCTATAGTAATCAAACACTATGGTACTGGCATAAAACCAGACATACTGACCAGTGGAATAGAATAGAGTACAGGAATAAATCCAGTCATAATTAGCTAACTAATTTTCAACAAAGGCACCAAGAAAGACAATGAGGAAAGGATGGTCTCTTCAATAAATGGTCCTGGGAAAACTGATTTCCACATGCAGAAGAATAAAACTGGACTGTTACCCTACACTGGACTTTTATCCATTTTGAGTTGATTTTTGTGTAGGATAAAAGAAAAGATCTAAACCTAAGACCTGGAACTCTAAAACTCCTAGAAGAAGGGTAAAGCTTTTTGACATTGGCCTCGGCAATGATTTCTTAGATATCACATTAAAGCTCAGGCTACAAAAACAAAAATAAATAAATGGGACTACATCAAACTAAAAAGCTTCTGCCCAGCAAAGAGAATAATCAACAAAATGAAAAGGCAACCTACAGATCAGAAAAAAACCATATATCAGATAAGGGGTTAATATCCAAGATGTATAAAGAACTCATGCAACTCAATAGCAAGAAAACATATAACCCAATTTAAAAATGGGCAAAGGACTTGAACAGACATTTATCCAAAGAGACACACAAATGGCCAACAGTACATGAAAAGGAGTTCAACAACACCAGTCAGAGAAGTGTAAACGAAACCACTATGAGATGCCATCTCACACCTGTTAGGATGGCTATTATTAAAAAATACAAGAGATAACAAGTGCTAGTGAGAGTGTGGAGAAAAGAGAACCCTTTGTACCCCTTGTATCAACTCTGTTGGTGGGAATGTAGTTTGGTATAGCCATTATGAAAAACAGTATGGAAGTTTCAGAAAATTAAAAAATAGACCTACCATATGGCCCAGCACTCCCTCTTCCGGGTACATACCTAACGGAAATGAAATGACCACCTCATAAAAATATTGCACTCTCATGTTTAATGCAGAATTAGTCACAATAACCAAGATATGGAAACAATCTAGGTGTCCATCAATGGACAAATGAATAAGGAAGCTGTGGTATATACACAATGGAATATTTTATTCAGCCTTAAAAAAGAAGAACTCCTGCCATTTGTCACCACATGGATGGACCTGGAGGACATTACACTAAGTGAATTAAGTCAGACACAAAACATATTGCATAGTCTCACTTATATGTGGAATCTTTTTTAAAAGGTCAAATATATGGAGAATAAAACAGTGGTTACCAGGATCAGAGTTATGGGGCACAGGAATGGGAAGATGTAGGTCAAAGGATACTGAGTATCCCTAATTGATTTGCAGATTCCATCTAATTCCTAACAAAATTCCTACTGCCTTTTTTTTTTTTTTTGCCCAGAAATATAAAACCTAATTCTAAAATTCAGGCTAGGCATGGTGGCTCATGCCTGTAATACCAGCACTTTGGGAGGCTGAGATGGGAAGATCACTTGAAGTCAGTTCAAGACCAGCCTGGGCAACAAAGAGAGATCCCCCCCAACCCATGTATATAAAAATAAAGATAACAAAATTAGCCAGTGCAGTGGCATGCACCTGTAATCACAGCTCCTCAGGAGGCTGGGGTGGGAGCCCAGGAGATTGACTCTACAGTAAGCGATGATTGCACCACTACACTCCAGCCTGGGCAACAAAGGAAAAAAATCCTAAAATTCATATGGATATGTAAGTGGTCCAAAATAGCCAAAACGATCTTGAAAAAGAGAAACAAGGTGGGAGGACTTGTACTTCCCAGTTTCAGTGGGGTTATGTTACAGTAATCAATACAGTGTGGTTCAGGCATAAGGATACATATATAGATGAATGGCATAAAATTAAAAGTCCAGAAATAAACCTGCACATCTATGGTCAATTAATTTTTGACAAGAGTGGCAAGACCATTGAGTAGGAGAAAGAATACTGTTTTCAACATGTTGTGCTGGAACAGCTGGATATCCACATGCAAAAGAATTAGAGCCTTAGCTTCTACCATATACAAAAAATTAACTCAAAATGGAAAAAAGACTTAAATGTAAGAACCAAAGTAATAAAACTCCTTGAAAATACAGGTACATTTTCATGACCTTGGATTAAATAATGGCTTATTGGCTATTATACCAAAAGCACAAGCAACCAAAGAAAAAATTAATATATCGGACTTCCTAAAACTTTAAAACTTTTCACTTCAAAAGATACTTTTCTCCCATTTTAACTTTCTTGATAGTATTTGCAAGACATATTTCTGATAAGGTTCTAACATCGAAAACATCTAAAGAACCCTTACAACAATAAAAAGACAACCACAGTTAAAAAATGGTAAAGGATTTAAATAGAATTTCTTCAATTAAGATTTTAAAATGACAAGTAGAAGAAAAAATGCTAATCATTAGTCACCAGGGAAAAACAAATCAAAACTACAATAACATACCACTTCACACACACTAGGATGCTTATAATAATGAGAGAACAAGGCCGGGCACAGTGGCTCACGCCTGTAATCCTACCACTTTAGGAGGCCGAGGCCGGCAGATCACGTGAGGTCAGGAGTTCAAAACCAGCCTGACATGGTGAAACTCCATCTCTACAAAAAAAAAAAAAAAAAAAAAAAAAATTAGCCAGGTGTGGTGGCGTGCACCTGTAATCCCAGCTACTCAGGAGACTGAGGCAATTGCTTGAACCTGGGAGGCAGAGGTTGCAGTGAGCTGAGATTGCGCCATTGCACTCCAGCCTGGGTGACAGACTGAGACCTTGTCTCAAAATAATAATGAGAGAATGAAAGAAAGAAAATGTGAATGAACCTTAAAATGTTAAGAGTGAAAGAAACCAGTCACAAAGACCATATGTTTTATGCTTCCATTTATATGAAATATACAGAACAGGCAAATCTACAGAGACAGAAAGAAGATTAGTTGTTGCCTAGTAGTAGGGTATAGAATTGGGTGCTAATGAGGATGGAGTTTCCTTTTAGGGGTGACTAAAATGTTATAAAATTGACTGTGGTAATGGTTGTACAAATTTGAATATGCTAAAAACCACTAAATTGTACACTCTGAATGGGTGAATAGTATGGTATGTAAGTTGTATTTCAATAAATCTGTTAAGAAATAAAATAAATTTAGTGGCACATGCCTATAGTCTTAGCTACTTAAGAGGCTGAGGCAAAAGGATTGCTTGAGCCCAGGAATTCTGGGCTGCAGTGATCCATGATCACATCCATGAATAGCTACTGCACCCCAGCCTTGGGAACATAGCAAGACCCTGTCTCAAATAAATAATAAATAAATAAATAAAATTGGCATAATTTTTTAAGAAGAGCTGTGGTTCCTCAAAATAGCTACTTTGGAAAGCAGTGTACCTAGCATATTAGTAAGGATAGAACAGGCTTTGCTGCAGGAACAAATAAACCCACATCTCAGTGACTCATATCACACCCAGTGCTGGCTGACTAGCTCTCCTGGGCAATTTCTCTAAGTGGTGACTTTGGGACCCAAGCTTCTTTCATCTTGTGACATTGCCATGTAAATATATACCCACTGAGGTCACTGTGGAAAGGCAAGAGAGCATGGATGATGGCTCAAGGGAGGTTACAGCTGGCTTGAAAGTTGTACACCTTACTTCCTCCTGCACCACAGTGGCCAAACTATGGTCATATAGCTCCAACTTAATTGCAAGCGGTGCTGGAAAAGTCTTCCAATATGCCCAGGGAGAGGAAAGTGAAATATGATTTGGTGAACCCATGGCATTGTCTCTGTCCCAAATCACCCATGAAGGAAGGTCGAGGGGAGAGGGGAGAAAGAAAGAAAAAGGAAACCAGCTAGTGCTCAAATTTGTAGAGATCCTCTTTGGCAAATATTTTCATATGCAGTTGAAAAGAATAAATCTTCCTAACTCATAATTTTGTTTTTTGGGCTATTGACACCTTCAGGACTCACTCGTTAGGTCCACTGCCTACCAATTACATTCCCTGCACTCCCCACACTCTTAGTGTATCTCAGTCGCTCCTCGTATTGCAGGTTATCTGTTTTATATCTATATCTACGTCCCATTGTACTCATTTCTTTACCCCAACTGGTAGCAAAAGCCCAGCACATACTAGATGGCCAAGACAAGTTTTGGGACCACAACATAAGTAATCCAGTTGAGAAACACTAGGCAAACACCTCAAGAGCAAGCACAGGGTCTTATTCTGGCAACTTTGCAGTGTTCAGCACACCATAGGGATCATTTGACTGATTCTTCTCTGGCCCAACCAAAGCTAAGCAGCTGCCAAGCAGGTATGGTCATTCATCCATCCATCATTTGAGGATCAACTTTCTGCCAGGCACTGAGCTAGGTGCTGTAGATTTTAGCCTGACCATCTCTAAATCAGGGAGCTAATGAAGATGCTGAGCCTTCACCACTCAAAGAGATCCTCTGGTGTCATTTGGGAAGAGGGAGGTTGCCCTGGAGTAGTCACCATGTCTCAGAGTCTGTTCTTTGAAGGCAAAGGGGAAGAGTTCTGCTCTAGACCTAGCCAACAGTTGGGGCTGTTGGTGTGGATGGGAGCAGAGGGAGGGGCTGGCCCTGTGATCATAGTTTTGCCCATGCTTTAGTGATGAATAGTGTGTATCCCTTCTCTGTAGCTGACATTCACTTCTTTAGGGCTTTAACTGCCCCTTTTCCTTCAGGGGCAGAGTTAACCAGCTGCTCAGTTCATGGTGTGCTAGCACGATTTCTCCATGTGAGGTCCTGCTCCTACTGTACTTTACTTATTCCTCTTTATCCCAAGTCTCCACTCCCACCTTTGCACATTCAACCCTTCTGTTGCATTTAATGTTTCTCTTTCTTTTTCTCCACACACTTCAGAAACCTGACAAGTTGATAGGTATGTATTTTCAGGTTACTACAAATGATGTGGTGTTAGAGATTTTGTCCCGCTTCTTACTTTTCTCACTCACACTATTTTTAAGGCTGTAGCCACGGTGATGGGTGTCCACCCTGTTTGTGGCTGTGGGTCATCCATGTGACAGTCTGTCATTTTACTCACCCATTCCCCAGTGATGGATGCCAAACTCTAACTCCACTGTCCCCAAATACTGTGATAAATCACTTCTTGGTCACTTTGTGTGCAAATCTTTGGGACATATGCCCAGGAACAAAATGTCTAGCACTTGAATGATACAGGTATCAATGTCACTAAGCAGAGCGAGAACCCCCTCTAGAATGGCTGTACTCAGCTACCTGTGAGCCAACCATGCATGGAATATCTCAACCTTCACATCCCTGTGGCCGGTACAGGCTCAGAGAGAGGCCAGTGCAGCTCACAGTCTAGAGTTATCAAGGAAAAGCCATCATTCCAAGGTCCGTCCCCTGAAAGGTGGCATCTCCTGAGTGTCATCCTGTCTCATCTTTTCCTCACCCAAGGGTCCTCCCTGGTGGATATGGTTCTCCTCCTCGTCCCGTAAACTTCTCGTGCCCCAGCATGGGCCTCCCCACCACAGACTTGGCATCTGGGGCGGGTGGACAGGAAGCGGGGTGGACTGGCCAACCCGAGTGGCAGAGCATTGGCTTTGGCAATTTGGTGGAGGAAGACAGGATCCAGAGGGAGATGAGCTCTCACCCTGAGTAAGCGTTCAGAAGCAGCATTCAAGTTCCCCCCTGCCAAGTTTTTCATCTGATGTTCACCACACCCCCCGGGTAACTGGGATGTGTAAAGATGAAGAACCCCCACTCCCAAGTGAGGGGATTTGCCTCAAGGAGAGGCTGAGTTGAGGCTAGAACCTCCTTGGCTTTTTGGACATTCAGTCCAAAAAGTGGGTGGGGGTGGGCCGCTTGCTCCCCAGAGAAGAGAGGGAGGAAGAGAGAAAGGGGAAAAGGAGCCAGGCCAGCAACTGCAGATAAACAAGGATATTCCCAGGTCTCAGCCCCAGGGCACTTGAAAGCCAGCAGCTCAGGCAGAGGCTGTGATGGGTCCCCCAGTGGAGCTTCAGTAAAACACCACGGTGTCACCAGTCATTTGTCTCCCTGGCACAGGGCCCACTGATCTACTCTTGGCTCGGAATAAACTGGTTCCCCAGAGGAGAGACCATCTGGCTAATTCTGCACAAATACATAGAACTTGCTGCAGTCAAGTCCTGTGCGCTGACCCCACCACGCCGGCCAGTCCAGGGCCATGTGGCCACCTCTTCACCTCCACCAAATGAAGCTGGTACAGCTGTTGGCAGAGCCAGAAGGGGTACTTTCTAGGCACATACCTGCCCCTAGGATGGGAGGCCTTTGTATACATTTTTATTGTAGATGGGGTCTGAGATAATTTTTCTGTCCTTACTCTGGTGTCCATGGACTGTCACACCACCACTTCTGCTTTCAGGCAGAAAACCACCTCCCAGCAGGCTCCCACTGAGGACTCTCGCCTGACCTGGAAACCCCTGGCTCCTCTCTCTGCTGCCATCTGCCTCAGGGAGAGTTGGGCTGGAGGAGGGAGTGGAGCAGTGGGGACAGGAAGTCCCTCACTAGACCCAGCAAAACAGGGATCCTTGGCTTGGGGTGGGCAGCTTTCTCCAGCCCCCTGTTTCCACCTGGAAACGTTTATTTCCCCAGTTGGACACTCAGAATCTCAAATGACATCAAGGCCACGAATAAATCTCTCCTCTGCAGGGCATTCTTTTCACATGCCCTCAGAGCATGACTGAGTTTGGAAGAATTCTGAGCAATGGTTGGTTTGCTGCAAATGGGCATCGTCAGGTGTTCCTGTAGCCAGAGAAACAGGAAATGGGGACAGAGGAGAGGGGATGACAGTAGAGCTTTGAGTCCTTGGGTTCCAAGAGGGGAGAAGATGGATGTGGCATGCGTGTCTAGGGTCCAGGCTGAATGCCCGGAACGGCAGAGGAGACCGGGGCTACAGGGTCACGTCATGGAGCAGAAGGCCTGTGCACCAGAACGCACCATGAAGCCACCATCTGGGGGTCAACAGGGGCAGCTGAACCTCATCAATGCCTAGGGTTTCTGGTCACCTCCTACCTATGCAAAGCTGTGGACAATAAGCTGGACCAGCAGTTACAACCCAAAGAGCGAGAGGAGAGCTCACCACAGTCATGCCTTGCCAGCCCCTCTTCTTGACCCCAACATTAGAACAGCAAGTGCCAGGAGGCAGGAGAGTCATGTGCAACTGCCCCTACCCCACTCTCCATCTATGGAAACACCAGGTTTAGCCCCCACTAGGTAGAGAAGGGAAGAGAGATTGACGTTTCAAAATGAGCTAACAGGGGACTTCTATTTACAGCAATATGAGAAACTAGGTAACCTGAAAGGCACACCCACTGCAATATGGTCAGAAATGCTTGGTACAATAGAACAGACTCTAAATGCAGAGTTAGTTCTATAGAAAATAAAGGCCAAAAGATGAACTGGGAACCAACAATTAGGTACACAAGTTCATGAGCTCCCCACCCACCAGGGCTGGCATCCTCTCACTAACTCAGGGGCTTGGGTTGGTTTTGTTTTGCTTTTTGAGACAGAGTCTCGCTATGCTACCCAGGTTGGAGTGCAGTGGCACGATTTCAGCTCACTGCAACCTCCACCTCCCGGGTTCAAGTGATTCTCATGCTTCAGCCTCCTGAGTAGCTGGGATTACAGATGTGCATCACTATGCCTGGCTAATTTTTGTATTTATTGTTAGTAGAAATGGGGTTTTGCCATGTTGACCAGGCTGGTCTTGAACTCCTGGCCTCATGTGATCCACCCAACTTGGCCTCCCAAAGTGCCAGGATTACAGGCATGTGCCACCGTGCCTGGCCTACGGACTTGGGTTTTAATGCCGTGAGGAATTGGAGAGGAAGCCTTGGACCTGCCCCGCAACACTCACAAATGAGGGGTTCTTCAAAGGCAGGATGCACTCTCAGTAATCATCATCTAGAGAAAAGTTCTCCCACTGGCAGTTATGTCAGGGATATTAGACTTGGCCTGGGCTCTGAGTAGGGAAAATGATTCTCCTATGAATTTGTCATCACAGGCCCATACTCATGTGATGGGATTAGGCTATATATGACACACATGGGCCAGAAAAACCCCAGGTCAAAACATGGGTATGCAAAGCAGTCCTGGGCTGGTGACACGCCGAGCACCTAGCTGAAGCAAACCCAAAGCACCTGGAGGCACCCACTGTCATGTAAGGTACAGAAGATTCCAATAGATGAAGTCCCCATTAAGACCAGCTCACAATCCCAAATTACAAAACACTGGCAACTCCAAGTCAATAAACTTCAGGGATGAAAAGATAGAATGATCAAAACGGAGCCTACAACATAAATTGGCTTAAAATTACTAAAGACCTAAAATAAAAAATAAAAACAGAAAAAAAGAATCAAGATACATGAAAAAATAGGTAAATTTTAAAAAGTATTTCCAGAAAGTAAAATTTTTTAAATATTTTTTTAATTTTTTTAATTTTATTATTATACTTTAAGTTTTAGGGCACATGTGCACAACGTGCAGGTTTGTTACATATGTATACATGTGCCATGTTGGTGTGCTGCACCCATTGGGGGAGGGACAGCATTAGGAGATGTACCTAACGCTAAAATACAATTATTGAAATAGAAATATCTCTGCAGGGGCCGGGCGCGGTGGCTCACGCTTGTAATCCCAGCACTTTGGGAGGCCGAGGCGGGCAGATCACGAGGTCAGGAGATCGAGACCACGGTGAAACCCCGTCTCTACTAAAAATACAAAAAATTAGCCGGGCGTGGTGGCGGGCGCCTGTAGTCCCAGCTACTCGGAGAGGCTGAGGCAGGAGAATGGCGTGAACCCGGGAGGCAGAGCTTGCAGTGAGCCGAGATTGCGCCACTGCACTCCAGCCTGGGTGACAGAGCGAGACTCTGTCTCAAAAAAAAAATAAAAAAAGAAAAAAGAAATATCTCTGCAGATGGGTTACCAGTGATTCTCAAAGTTTATCACACCTGAGGATCTCCTGGAGGGCTTGTTAAACACAGACTGCAGGGCCACCTCCAGAGTTTCTGGGGCAGGGTCTGAGAATTTGCATTTATAAGAAGTACCCAGGTGAAGCTGCGCTGATGATCTGGGGTCAACGGGTTAGGCTGATTAACTCTGGCCAAAGACAAAATTCTGACTGACCAAAAGTAGTTGACAAGTTAGTGAATAAAGCTGGGTTATTTTAATAGATCTTCTATCCAGGGGAAAGGAGTTTCAATCAGCACACAGTTGAAAGCAGTAACTGAGAAAAATAAAACCATGTCCACGTGCATGTTTCAAATACACTGTCAGGATTTTCAATAGTGTAAGTAGTCTGTATCTTGTCCAAGGTTACAAAGAACATTATATATTGAGAAGAGATTCAATACAGCAAGAATATATAGTTATAAACATTTAGCACTTAACAGAATATGCAAAGCAGAAAGGAAGCGAATTGGAGGAAAAAATAGTTCTACAATAATCGTTGGAGACCTCAGCCCCCCACTTTCAATAATGGAAAGAACAACCCGACAGAAGATAAGAAAGGAAATGAGAGGCCTTGAACAACACAGCAAGCCAAGTCCACCCAATGCACACCAGCAGGCCCCCAGTGCATTTCAGCTAAGGCCTCTGGACACAAGGCCCATGACAGGTGTGTTAGTGAGCCCACGACTGCTGTGACAAATTACCACAAACTTGGTGACTTCCAACGACACACATTTATGATCTTACAGTCCTGGAGGTCGAAAGAGTAAAAAGAGGTCTCACTGAGCTAAGATCAAGCTGCTGGCAGGGCTGTGTTTCTCTCCGGAGGTTTGATGGGAGAACCCAGTCCCTTACCTTTTCCAGCTGCTAGGCAGAGGCCACCCTGTTCTGTGGCCCGTCCTCCATCCTCAAAGCCAGGAAAACTGGGCCGAGACCTCCTGCCGCTGTCTACTGCCTCTGTTCTCTCTGTCCTGCCTCTCTTCCTTATAGGGACAGGTGATTGCATTGGGCCCACCTGGGCGACCCAGGCTACTCTCCTTACCCATTAAGCTCCCCATGCTCAGTCTTTTCTTCTGTCAGATGGAGAATATAATCCCCTAGTTTTAGGGAATTTTGAGGAATAAAACGGATTACTAAACTGTGAGTTCCTCGAGTCAATAAAGATTAACTGAGCACTTACTGTGTGTAAGGCAACCTTCCTAAGTGCTGGGGATACACCAGTGAGCAAAACACACAAAAATGCGTGTTTCTGTCTGTGTGTGCAATTAATCTGCCTTAATTCCATCCGCAACTGTAATTCCCTTTTGCCATGTAAGGGGACAAATTCACAGGCTCTGGGGAATAGGATGTGGCCATCCTTGGGGGCTTTATTCTGCCTTCCACGGTGGAGGACTGCAGAGCTGTGGGCGAAATGTTTGGAGCTGGTGCCACTAAAACCCTCTGCAGTTCCCACTTCAAGGCGCAACTCTCAAGTCCTGGCACCTGGGTTTGCGGCCATGTGAGGCTCCGAGCAGCTGAAGATATCAGAGGCCCTGAAGGTATGTGTGGTTTCCCAGGTTAAAGCTGGCACGGAGAGAGAAGAGCGTGGCAAGTCAGGCAAACCCGGTGAACTCCCTTTGTCAGCTTTCCTTCCTTCTGTGCCAGAACCCAGGGCCTTCTGGGCTGAGAGGCCGCAGCCTGCATTGGAAGGACACTGAGTCACGGACGTGGGAAGATGACCATCGGTGTCCGAGACGCGAGTATAAAGCCAGGCTCTGCGCGATCTTGGGCGAGCAGCGCTTCGCCAGGCTCGGCCCACGGCGACGCCACAGTGCCTCCTGCCGGCCGACGTCCTCGCTCGTGCACTCCACCCGGCAGTGCGGCCGCGCACCCGCCCCTCCCGAGCACCTGGGCGCGCACTTAGCCTGTACCTGGGCGTGCCCCTGGGCGTTCAACGCGGCCTGTGCGGCTCTCACCTTGGACCTGAGGCTTCCCGCTTCGTTCTAGAGTGAAGGCTGGACGCGCCCAGACAGGAAGGTGTCAGCTCCGCCCCACACCCAGGTGGCCTGTGCTGTCCCTTAAGTACGGCAGCAACAATGTCACCTGGGGAGGAAAGCTTCATGGAGCTCAACAGATTTGCAGGGGTGAAAGATGGAGGGAGGAGGGGAGTTGGATTTCTATCCTAGTTTTTATCTGGGTAACTCCTGAGCCAAGCACAGCTTTGTGAGCCTCTAGAGACCCCCTAACCTACTTCCATCAACTGGACATAAAGAGGGGAGCCCAATAGCAACTGCATCCATTCTAAAACCAAAAGCTACTGTTATTTGCCAGGCATGGTAGTAAGTGTCCTATGAGTGTTAATTCATCCATCAAACATTCACTGAGCTTCCACTCTGAGCCAGATCGTGTCTAGGTGTCTGGGATGCAGAGGTGACGAACGTGCACACACAGGCACGCACACACATTCCTATCCCCTCTACTTCCTCGGCACTGTTGTTTGACATGGCAATTACTACCATCTAAAACATTATATATTTTACTTTATTTTTCTTATATTATTGTCTGCTACCACACATGCATGCCTGTGCACATCAACACCAACCCACACACACTCACAGACACACACATTTTTGTGTGTTTTGCTCACTGTTGTGTCCCCAGCACTTAGGAAAGTTGCCTTACACACAGTAAGTGCTCAGTCTTTATCAACTTAAGGAATTCACAGTTTGGTAATCTGATGTATTCCTCAAAATTCCCTAAAACCAGGGGATTATATTGTTCATTTGACAGAAGAAAAGGCTGAGGATGGGGAGTGGCCAGCATGGACTGATTCAACTCTTAGCAGTGGAGA
The DNA here is from genome assembly GCF_006542625.1 of Nomascus leucogenys. Classification (NCBI taxonomy): domain Eukaryota; kingdom Metazoa; phylum Chordata; class Mammalia; order Primates; family Hylobatidae; genus Nomascus; species Nomascus leucogenys. Next base: position 120,576,105 of record NC_044386.1, read on the forward strand.
CGGGAGGCAGACCCAGGTCTGCTGATCCTAAATCCTGTGCTCGGAGTGTCCCCCATAAGCTAATTACTGGAGAAAGCAGAAAGAAAAGAAACCACTATTATCAGCATTGCTTTTCATTTTATTCATCTTAAGAGTGAACACAGTGAAAGCAGGCAGCTACATGTTAGCCGTAAACGGTAGACCACATCTGTTCAAGAGTCCCTCCCAGATCATTACATATAAAAATGGCAAATAAAATAATTTTAGCTTTATTTATTTATTTAAAGTTCTACTGAGATAGCAATAAAATAAGGAAAACAATTAGAGGGCAGAAATTACATTGGAATCAAAATCCTGTATGAGTGAGCTGAATTTTGTCCTGAAGGCTTCTGCTGATTTCCAGTAGCCTAGAGCCACAGCTACACTGAGCTGTGCTGGGTACAAATGACCAAAGTAAGAAGGGAGCTGGGCTGGAGGAAGAGTTGTGATCAGAGACCCCTGCATAAAGTCAGAAATCCCAGAAGTCAATACCTTCAGTGGGTGAGCACAGAAGCAAAGAAATAAAACATTCCCCTAACACATTCTTAACCACCTGTCCCTATTTGACTAGAAAGAGGGTAAGAATCTACACTTTTTGTGAAAATTGAAGCCCCCTTGCAAATAGAAAGTTTTGGGTTTGGTGTTTTTTGTTTGTTTTTTGAGATGGAATCTCACTCTGTCCCCCAGGCTGGAGTGCAGTGGCGCAATCTCAGCTCACTGCAAGCTCTGCCTCCCGGGTTCACACCATCATTCTCCTGCCTCAGCCTCCCGAGTATCTGGGACTACAGGTGCCCACCACCATGCCCGGCTTATTTTTTTTTGTATTTTTAGTAGAGATGGGGTTTCACCGTGTTAGTCAGGATGGTCTCAATCTCCTGACCTCGTGATCTGCCTGCCTCAGCCTCCCAAAGTGCTGGGATTACAGGTGTAAGCCACCGCGCCCGGCCTGGGTTTGTTTGTTTTCTGAGACGGAGTCTCGCTCTGTCACCCAGGCTAGAGTGCATTGGTGTGATCTTGGCTCACTGCAACCTCCGCCTCCCAGGTTCAAGCAATTCTCCTGCCTCAGCCTCCCAAGTAGCTGGAATTACTGGCACCCACCACCATGCCCGGCTAAGTTTTGTATTTTTAGTAGAGATAGGGTTTCACCATGTTAGCCAGGCTGATCTCAAACTCCTGACTTCAGGTGATCCACCTGCCTCGGCCTCCCAAAGTGCTGAGATTACAGGCGTGAGCCACTGCTCTCAGCCAGAAATTTTAGTTTGAAGTGATCTGAAGTGGACTGTGCTTCCTGGCACCTAGCATAAGCAAATACAAGTTCTCTCCAAAAGGTTTAAGCTGAGGCCTTAATGATTTCTCAAAGATAGTGACTAGGAACATGATTTTATAATCAAAAGTCACAAAACATATGAAGAAACAAACTGTCAAGAAATAGGTTCCATGCTCAGTAATGGTAGACTGAGTGAATCAGAACAGCTCTCCCTCAAGAACAACAGAAAATCTTGACATCATTGGCAAGCAAACAAGTGAGTGAGAAATTATGGAAAAGAGACGGAATTCCAGAAAAGTTAGCTCAGAATTTGAAGTCATTTTGACCTGGGGATACTAAAAAGGGATCAGCCCTCAAAGGAACTGAAGACCAACTGCAAAATTATGTCAGTCCCTGATTATATTAAGATGACCTGGGGTAACTAGTGCTTCTAGTCTCATTGCCTAGAGAAAAAGTAATCCTCTTAAAATGTAGATACAATATCCAGAACCTCAAATTACCTCTTAAATGTTTACATATACTACCCAGCATTTAATTTTTAAAAAGCCAGGAATAGCAGAGGTTAAGATATTAACAAAACTCAAGATAATCAATGAACAGTAGGCACATATCCTTGGAGCATCCAGGATTTGAAATTATCAGAAACAAACCTCATACAGCTATAATTAATTGGTTTAAGAAATACAAAAGTATTTCATCAGAGAATGAGAAAGGATTCAAAATAGAAATCCTAAATCTTAAAACTTTAGAACAAACTGAAATTATGAAATCAATAGATTGGTTTAACAGGAGTTTGAATTCAACTGAAGAAAAAGTGAATTGGGAGATGGAATCAGAAAAAAAATACATGCTGAGGCACAGAAAGACAAAATGTTGGAAAATACAGAAGGAATATAAGAGGCATCTAGAGTATGGTGAAAACATCTAGCATATTTGTTATGAGGAGTCACAGAGGAAAGGAGAAGACAGAGTGGAGAAGAAGTACTATTTGAAAAGAAGAGAATTTTCAAAAATGAATAAAAGATGGGACACCACAGATATAAGCAGCACTATAATCCCCAAGAAGGAGAGAAACCCCACCATGTCTAGGGACATTACAGCAAACTGATGAAAAGCAAAAACAGAGAAAAATCTGAAAGCATTTGGAAAAAAAAAAAAAAAAGAAAATTATCTTCAAAGGAGCAACACTAAGACTGATGACTGATTTTAAAATAGAAACAATAGACTCCAGGAAACAAAGGAACAGCATCGTGATGCCATCTTGCCAAACTGGAATTCTATACCCAGTGAAAATATCCTTCAAAAAGTGAAGGAGAAATAGAGGCTGAAAGACAAACAGCATTGAGAAGCACATTACCAGCAAAAAAATTTAAAAAGATACTGTAATTAAAAATCTGCTCACAAAGAAAACCAGGTGCAGACAATTTTGCAAGTGAATGCTTACAAACATTTAAGAAAGAAATAACACTGCTTCTACACAAAATCTTCCAAAGCACAGGAAAAGGGGAATGAAATTAAAATTATGTACCACCTTTTTAAAAAAAGAATAAAAAGATGAACATTTAGAGAAAAATGTAAAGATATAAATAAAGTAAGCAATGTACTATGCTATGGACTGGAATATTCAATATTTAAAAATATCAGTTCTCTAATAGATCTGTGCAACTTGTTCTAAAAGTCATGTCGACATTGACACACAACTTGAGTAGACCTCAAGGGAAGTATTTTTTTTTAAAGCCAATCTCAAAAGGTTACACACTACATGATTCCATTATTCTTGGAATAATGAAGTTACAGAGCTGGAAAACAGACTAATGGTTGCCCGAGATTAACATTAGGAGGTTTGGGAGATAACCATCTGTTCAGTGTAGTAAGGCAAGAACAGGCAACTAAAGGGTGAAGATTAGAAAGGAAAAAGTAAACTGTCATTGTTTACAGATAACATGATTGCATGCATAAAAAATTAAAAGAAAACAGGTAAAACATCAAAGCTCATGAAATAATTTATCTAGGTTACTGGCTAAAGGTTACTATGAAAAATCATTTGCATTTCTTTACACCAACAACAAACATAAAGAAAATTAATTTCTCCCCAGAAAGTTGTTTAGCCTGAATCTAATCATAAGGAAACAAGCCAAATCTAGATTGCAGGACATTCTACAAAATGACTGGCCTAGACTTTTCAAAGATGCCAATGTCATGAAAAGAGGGAGCCGGAAAGGAGGTGGGGTGTTCTAAATTAGATTAAAGAGACATGAAAAATGAATGCAATGTGTGATCCTAGATTAGATTCCAGGTTTTCTTGAGATACAATCTATGTAGCATAAAATGCACCGTCTTAAAGGATGCATGTCTGTGATTTTTAACATATTCACCAAGTTGTGCAATCATCACCATGATCTAATTCCAGGACATTCTCATCGCCTCCCAAAATCCCTTCTACCCATTAGGTGTCACTTCCATTTCTGCACTCCGCCCAGCCCCTGCCAACTGCTAATCCACTTGCTGCCTCTATAGGTTTGCCTATTCTGGGTATTCCAAATAAATGAAACCATCCGATATGTGGTCTTTTATATCTGGCTTCTTCCTTCACTGACATTTCTTCAACATTTTCAAGGTTCATCCATGTTTTAGCATGTATCAATACTTCACATCTTTTTAAGGCTAAATAATATTCCATTGTATGGATTTATCACATTTTGTTTATACATTCATCAGTCAAAGGACATTTGGGTTGTTTCTGTTTTGGCTATTGTGAATAATGCCACTATGAAGATTCACGTACACATTTTTGTGTGAACATATGTTTTCAGCTCTCTCAGATATATACCTAGGAGTGGAACTGCTGGATCATATGGTAACCGGACATCTAGCTTTTTGAGGAACTGCCAGGCTGTTTTCCACAGCTGCCGCACAATTTTCCATTCCCACCCGCAAATGTATAAGGGTTCCAATTTCTTCACATCTTTGTTGACACTTGTTATTAATTTTTTTTATTATAGCCATACTAGTGAGTGTGAAGTGGTACCTCATTGTAGTTTCGATTGCAGTTCCCTAATGACTAGTGATACTGAATATATTTTCATGTGCTTATTGGTAATTTCTATGTCTTCTTTGTAGAAATGCCTATTCAATTTCTTTCTCCATTTTTAAATGGAGTTGCCTTTTTATTATTAAGTTGCATGAATTCTTTGAATTCTTTATATGTTCTAGAAACTAGACACTTATCAGATAAATGACTTGCAATATTTTCTTCCAGTATGTGGGCTGTCTTTTGACTTTGATAGTGTTATTTGCTGCACATTTTTTTTTAATTTTGATGAAGTTCAGCTTATCCGTTTTTTCTTTGATTGCTTGTGCTTTTGGTGTCATATCCACAAAGCTGTTGCCTGATCCAAGATTACAAATTTTCAAACCTATGTTTTCTTCTGATTTTTATAATTTTAACTTTTATATTTAGATCTTTGGTCTATTTTGAGTTAATTTTTAGTATGTGGTATGTGGTAGAGATGAACATTTATAATTTGTAGAAAAGACTATTCTTTCATCCATTTAATGGTCTTAGAATTCTTGTAAAAAATCCATTGACCTTCAATGTGAGGACTTTTTTTGACTGTCAGTTCTAGTCCACTGATATATATGGTTATTCTCGTGCCAATTTTGATCACTGTTGCTTTGTGGTAGTTTTGAGTTAGAGAACTGTGCATCCTTCAACCTGTTTCCAGGATTGTTTGGGTTATTCTGGGCTCCTTTAATCCCATATGTATTATAAGATCAACTTGTCTATATTCGAAAAAAATGCAGATGGAATTGTCTCTTTCGTTCTTGATTTTAGTAATTTGAATCTTCTTTCTTTCCTTTGGCAGTCTAGTTAAAGGTTTGTCAAATTTTTTTTTTATCATTTCAAAGAACCAACTTTTGTTTCATTAATTTTCTCTATCATTCTTCTATTCTCTATATTTTTCGTCCTGCTCTAAGCTTTATTATTTCCAGTCAGTTTGTGATAAGGCAGAAAGGGTAAAGAAGAATTCTGGGCTAGGGGAGTGGTATGAGCTAAGCCATAGATATGTGAAAGGGCATGACAATTACAGCAAATGATGAGCAGCTCTGTGTCATAGCCCCCAGAGCTGGGGGTGGGGGCAGATACAACTAAACTGTATTTTAGCAAGATCATTCCAGCAATGTGGGAAAGTGGGAGAGAGGGAGGCTAGAAAGGAAGCAAGAAGTGGTGCTGGACAGCTTGAAGTATTGATAAGGATGAGGAAGAAGGAATGGATGTGATGGGGATTCGGAGGTCCACTTGGCAGCGTCTATGTGCCATTGACCATGAGGAGAGGGAGAAGTATAGGACGGTATGGGGCTGGTGATGGGGCCATAGGCCATATCAAGGGAGTGTGAGTGGGAAGATAAAGGGTTCTGTTTGGGGAAGGTTGTGTGTCAATGTGTCTTGAGGCATCCGGACAGAAATGTCCAGAAACAGTGGGAGAGACAGGTTGGGAACACAGGCAGAAGTCAAGGCTGTGGGGCAGGTTTGAGGGCCATTGGTGAGTGCACAGAAAGGATGTGACCCACCCCACGGAAAAGGTCAAGGATGAAGGAGAACCCAACAACATCTCTGGTAACACCAGGATTAGAGACTGAAACACAAGACCAGGAGTCAGCAAACAAGATGAAGGGGCCAGCAGAAAGTGGCAGTCAGTGCTGTGAAAACACCAGCAGTGCACGGTGGCACCTCAGAAGCCCCTGGGAGGGACTGAAGATGGGGCAAGGCAAGCAGGGCTGAGAGTCCCAAAGAGGTCAAATAAGGTGTGGCTGCCCATGTCCACTGGACTTGGCAGTCAATGAGCCATCAGCCACTCGCTCAATGACAGTGCAGGAGGCAGAAGCTCATGTGGAGTGGGCCGAGGAGCTGAGGCAGCCAAGGAAGTAGGAGGGCAAAGTGTTCACCACCTTCCCAGGAGTTTGATAGGAACCACAAGGAGAGGGAGAAAGTGGCCAATCAGCTGAAGGTCTGAATAGAGCATAAAGGCTGATCTGTAAGAGGGAGTGCCTTCTGCCTGACTGCCTTCAAGCTGGGACATGTGTCACCCTCTCCAAGCCCCCCAACCTTTGGACTCAAACTTAACTGTTAGCTGTTCCTGGTAGTGGGCCTGCTGGCTTCAGACTGGAACCACATCACCGGCTTTCCTGGGTCTTCAGCTGGCCAACTGCAGATCTTGGGACTTGTCAGCCTCCACAGTCACAGGAGCCAATATTTATTATATGAATCTCCTATTGGTTCTGTTTCACTGGAAGCCCTGACTAATGCAAGGGACACCGGGGGTGGTAATGAAAACCTCTCTTCAGGCTGAAAGAAAGGACGATGTGAAGGCCTACGAGTTGATTGAGCAGGAAGAACAGGGGTGAAGGAGCTCAGCAGAAGGTTCATTGCTCCAAGTGGTGGGGCCTTTTACTGATCCAGTTACAGGGCCTGCATCCTCATTCCATTCCATCCTCACCACGGGTCAGCAGAGCCATATGGTTGAGGAGTCTCTCCCCTGGGGTTTATACACGACATGTTTGGTTTCCTCCAGCATCTACCTCTCAACGCAGAACCCCCCTTTCCCATGGGCAGCAGCTCCCTAAGTCCTTATTAGGGAGACATAAGCTTTCGACTTCTTTTGGTTACTCCTTGTAGGAGTTAGGATTCCATCCCGTTCACTGGTGAAATCTTCACTCTCAAGCTCCATTTGAAAACTCATCTCCCCTCCCCACGCCAGCCAGAGCCACAGTCTTGGAGCTGGAGGGAGGCTGAGCTTTGATCCCGAGCTGGCCTTGCCCTCTCTTGGGGGCTTCCCCTTCTGGTGCCCAGGGTGGGAGTAGGGGAGACAGAGGGTCTGCAGGGGGCTGCTTCTAAGCAATGCTGGTGACCTCTACTGCTGCCGTCTCCCATAGGTGGGGTTGGGCTTTCAAGAGGCAGAGTTCAGTGTCACGCCAACCTTTCCATTGCTAAGGACCAGCCCTCCCAAGTTCCCCTTCAGCCTGGTCAGACATTGAGACCCTGTCTCAGCTGTCCAGGTGGGTGCCCATCACTTAACTTGACTTCTGC